>NW_027142076.1:1825676-2125676 GCF_036365525.1 Heterodontus francisci | reverse complement strand
AGTGCATTCCAAATCCAAACCACTCAGAAACAAATATCCTCATGTCTGCTTCTTTTACCAATCGCCTGAAATCTGTGTCTCTTGGACACTGGAAATAGTTTCTCTTTATTTAATTTATCTAAATCCTTCCGAATGTTAAACACCTCAATCAAATCTCCTCTGAAAGTTCTTTGCTCTATGCAGAACAACCCCAAATACATAACTGTAATTCCTCATGCCTGGACAAATACTAGTAAAACAGTTCTGTACCCTCTCCGAAGGCTTCATGTCCTCCCTAAAGTGTGGTTCCCAGTATTCGACACAAGACTCCAGGTGCAGCTGAACTAGTATTTGATATATGTTTCACATAATGCTCTTGCTTTTGTTCTTTTTGCCTCTATTTATAAACCCTAGGATCCCATACATTTATTAACTGTCAAGTTAACCTTTCCTGCTACCTTCAAAGATTTGTGTACAAATCCCAGGTGTCTCTGTTATTTCACCATCTTTATAGTTGTACCATTTAACTTGTATTGTCTCTCTTCATTCATCCTTTCAAAATGTATTACTTCACACATCTGCAATGCCAATTAAATATTGAGAAGATTGAAGCCATTGTTTTCTGTCTCTGCTCCAAACATTTCCTAGTTACACACTCCATCCCTCTCCTTTGTAAATGTTTGAGACGAAGCCAAACTGCTCACAGACTTAGTTACATAGTTAACCCTGAGATGCCTTGAGATCAGCTTCCTACCAAATATTCACACCATCACTAAAACGGCCTATCTCCAACCCCGGTGGAGTTTCATTGCTGGTTAAAGAGTAAATGAACGCAATAGTGAGGCAGAATATTAGCTCTGACGATGTCGAATATGTATGGGTAGAGCTGAGAAACACTAAGGGGCAGAAAACGGTAGTGGGGGTTGTTTATAGACCCCCAGACTGTAGTGCTGAATTTGGGAATGGCATTGGACAGGAAATTAGAGACGCTTTTGATAAAGGAACATCTGTAATTATGGGTTTCTTGAATCTGCATATAGATTGGGCAAATTAAATTGGTCGCAATACATTGTGGAGGAATTCCTGGAGAATATACGGGATGGTTTTCAGGACCAATTCTTTGAGGAACCAACTGGAGAACAGGCTATCCTAGACTGATTATTGTATAATGAGAGAGGAATAATTGACAATCTAGTTGTGCGAGATCCCTCGGGGATGAGCGACCATAATATGATAGAATTCTTCATCATGATGGAGAGTGTCCTAGTTGATTCTGAGACTAGGGTCGTGAATCTTAATAAAGTAAGCTGCGAAGGTATGAGGCATGAGTTGTCGATGATTACATTGGGTAACGTTACTTAAAGAGATAACGGTGGAAAGGCAATGGCAAACATTCAAAGAGCGCATGGATGAACTGCAACAATTGTTTATCCCTGTCTGGCGCAAAAGTAAAATGGAAAAGGTAGCCAAATCATGGCTTGCTAGGAAAATTAGAGATAGCGTTAGATCCAAGGAAGAGGCATATAAATTTGCCAGGAAAAAAACAACAGACCTGAGGATTGGGAGCAGTTTAAAATTCAGCAAATGAGCACCAAGGGATTGATTGAGAAGGGGAAAATGGAGTATGAGAGTAAGCTTGCGGGTAACATAAAAACTGACTGTAAACGAATCTATAGGTATGTGAAGCGGAAAAGATTGGCGAAGACAAATGCAGGTCCGTTACAGTCAGAAACAGGGGGATTTATTCTGGGAAACAAAGAAATGGCTGACCAACTAAATGCATACTTTAGTTCTGTCTTCACAAAGGAGGACGCCAATATCATACCAGAAATGTTGGTGAATACAGGGTTTAGTGAGAGAGAGGAACTGAGAGAAATCAGTATTAGTAGAGAAATGGTGTTGGGGAAGTTGATGGTATTGAAGGCCGATAAATCACCAGGGCCTAGTAATCTCCATCCCAGACTACTTAGGAAGTGGTCCGAGAAATAGTGGATGCATTGGTGGTCATCTTCCAAGATTCTATGGACTCTGGAACAGTTCCTACAGATTGGAAGGTAGCTAATGTTACCCCACTATTAAAAAAGGAAGGTGGAGAGAAAGCAGGAAATTGTAGACCAGTCAGCCTGACATCGGTCGTGGGGAAAATCCTGGAGTCCATTATCAAAGATTTTGCAGCAGAGCACTTGGAGAATAGTGGTAGAATCGGACAGAGTCAGCATGGATTTATGAAAGGGAAATCATGCTTGATAAATCTACTAGAATTCTTCGAGGATGTAACTAGTAGAGTTGATGAAGGGGAGCCAGTGGATGTGATTTGTATCCACTTTCGGAAGGCTCTCGACAAAGTTCCACGTAAGGGTTTAGCATGTAAAATTAAAGCACATGGGATTGGGGGTAGTGTATTGCGATAGATAGAAAATTGGTTGGGAGACAGGAAACAAAGCATTGGAACATGCGGATCTTTTTCTGAATGGCAGGCAGTGATGAGTGGGGTACGGCAGGGATCGGAGCTAGGACCCGAGCTATTCACAATATATATTAATGATTTAGATGAGGAAACTAAATGTAATATCTCCAGATTTGCAGCTGATACAAAATTGGGTGTGAGGGTGAGTTGTGAGTAGAATGCAGAGAGGCTTCCGGGTGATTTGGACAAGTTGAGTGAGTGGGCAAATGCATGGCAGATGCAGTATAATGTGGATAAATGTGAAGGTATCCACTTTACAAGCAAAAACAAGAAGGCAGATTATTATCTGAACGGCTATAAACTGAGAGAGGGGAATATGCAGCGAGACCTGGGTGTTCTCGTACACCAGTCACTGAAGGTAAGTATGCAGGTGCAACAGGCGGTCGAAAAAGGCGAATGCTATGTTGGCCTCTATAGAGACTGGATTCGAGTACAGGAGCAGGGATGTTTTGCTGCAATTATACAGGGCCTTGGTGAGGCCGCACTTGGAATATTGTGTGCAGTTTTGGTCTCCTTATCTGAGGAAGGATGCTCTTGCTATAGAGGGAGTGCAGTAGAGTTTTACCAGACTGATTCCTGGGGTGGTAGGACAGTCGTATGAGGAGAGATTGAGTCGGTTAGGACTATATTCACTGGAATTCAGAAGAGTGAGGAGGGATCTCATCGAAACCATTAAACTTCGAACATGGCTTGACAGGGTAGATGCAGGAAGGATGTTCCCGATGGTGGGGGACTCCCGGACCAGGTGTCATAGTCTAAGTATATGGGGTAAAACTTTCAGGACTGAAATGAAGAGACGTTTCTTCACACAGAGAGTGGTGAGCCTGTGGAAATCTGTCATCACGCCCATATCCAAGGGGGATTGGAAGATTCTGGCCAGTGCCTCGGCTATTTCCCCCATTGCTTCCCTCAGCAACCCTCATACATCCCATCCAGACTGGGTAAATGTTCAACTTTATTGTGGTACTAAAGTGTTGGATTGAAAAGAGTTAACTGAATCTGTTTGTTCCGTGACTATACATAATGTCAGTCTCCATGGACCCTAATTGTGTCACTGGACGTTTTCCATCTTCTATTAATAAGGGGCTTCTTTCAATGTGTTATTCCATAGTGTCAGTGGGAACATCAGCCCCGGCACTTACAGAGATCAGCTGCTCCAGAGAGATAGAGAGAGGATAGATCAGAATCTGAGAACAAAAGACTGGAATGTTACATCAATGGGTCAGAATCTGAGAACAAAAGACTGGAATGTTACAACAATGGGTCAGAATCTGAGAACAAAAGACTGGAATGTTACATCAATGGGTCAGAATCTGAGAACAATAGATTGGAATGTTACAACAATGGACAGGAGTTTATCCTCGGTTAGTTACTCTGTTTCTACATATTATGATTGGATGTCATTAAACACTCGTATCTATCTCGCACTGAAGATTATTCAATACATTTACTATCCCATCCTGGCTATTATTGGTGTCCCTGGTAAGTCTCTCTATCTAGCTATAAATCCTTTAAACCATGTTTGACTGCATTACTGCTCCTGTAATTTACTCTGCCCTTCTTGCTGCCATTGTATGCCTGGTGAATATCTTCAGCTATTAGCTCAACAAATCATTGAGAACTTTATTACAGTTCTTGTCATTTACTCTCTCATCTTTGCTGCTGTTGCTGTCTCTATTTCAGGCTCGGAGATCTGTAAACCCTGTTTCACTGAAATACTGTTCTGTTATGTAAATTTTGGGAAGACGGAAGCCAGTGTCATTGGTCTCCATCACAAACTCATTCCCCTATCTGTGAAGCACATACTCCACCCTGCCCAATATCTGAGGCTCAACTAGACAGTTAACAACTTCTGTGTTATATTTCAACCTGAGCAAAGTTCATCTTCATATTCTTTCCATCACTAACCCTGCCTAATATCACCTCTATGATATCACCCAACTCCACCTCTGCCTCAGCCCATCTACTGCATAAACCCTCATCCGCATCACTGTTAAATGCACAGTTGACTATTCCAATTCCATCTTGTTCACCCTCACAGTTCTAAACCTCCATAAACCACAGCCCATCCAGAACTCTGCTGCCTGTATTCGAACTCACAGCAAATCCCGATCACCCATCACCCCTGTGCTCACTGTTCTCCATTGGCTCCCGGTATGGCAGCACCTTAATTTTAATATTCTCATTCTTGTGCTTGAATCTCTCCATGGCCTCACCCTTCCATTTATTCACTTTCCCCTCTCCAATTCCTATAGAACATAGAGCATTACAGCGCAGTACAGGCCCTTCGGCCCTCGATGTTGCGCCGACCTGTGAAACCATCTGACCTACACTATTCCATTTTCATCCATATGTCGATCCAATGACCACTTAAATGCCCTTAAAGTTGGCGAGTCTAATACTGTTGCAGGCAGGGCGTTCCACGCCCCTACTACTCTCTGTGTAAAGAAACTACCTCTGACATCTGTCCTATATCTATCACCCTTCAACTTAAAGCTATGTTCCCTCGTGTTTGCCATCACCATCCGAGGAAAAAGGCTCTCACTATCCACCCTGTCCAACACTCTGATTATCTTATATGTCTCTATTAAGTCACCTCTTCTCCTCCTTCTCTCTAACGAAAACAACCTCAAGTCCCTCAGCCTTTCCTCGTAAGACCTTCCCTCCATACCAGGCAACATCCTAGTAAATCTCCTCTGCACCTTTTCCAAAGCTTCCACATCCTTCCTATAATGCGGTGACCAGAACTGCACGCAATACTCCAGGTGCGGCCGCACCAGAGCTCTGGACAGCTGCAGCATGACCTCGTGGCTCCTAAATTCGATCCCCCCACTAATAAAAGCTAAAACACCATATGTCTTCTTAACAGCTCTATTCACCTGGGTGGCAACTTTCAGGGATTTATGTACCTGGACACCAAGATCTCTCTGCTCATCTACACGACCAAGAATCTTCCCATTAGCCCAGTATTCTGCAATCCTGTTGCTCCTTCCGAAGTGAATCACCTCACACTTTTCCACATTAAACTCTATTTGCCATCTCTCAGCCCAGCTCTGCAGCCTATCTATGTCCCTCTGTAACCTACAACATCCTTCGGCACTATCCACAACTCCACCGACTTTTGTGTCATCCGCAAATTTACTAACCCACCCTTCTACACCCTCATCCAGGTCATTTATAAAAATGACAAACAGCAGTGGCCCCAAAACAGATCCTTGTGGTACACCACTAGAAACTATACTCCAGGATGAACATTTACCATCAACCACCACACTCTGTCTTCTTTCAGCTAGCCAATTTCTGATCCAAATCACTAATTCACCTTCAATCACATACTTCTGTATTTTCTGCAATAGCCTACCGTGGGGAACCTTATCAAACGCCTTACTGAAATCCATATACACCACATCCAAGGCTTTACCCTCATCCACCTGTTTGGTCACCTTGTCAAAAAACTCAATAAGCTTTGTGAGGCACGACCTACCCTTCACAAAACCGTGCTGACTATCTCTAATGAACTTATTCTTTTCAAGATGATTATAAATCCTATCTCTTGTAACCTTTTCCAACATTTTACCCACAACCGAAGTAAGGCTCACAGGTCTATAATTACCAGCACTGTCTCTACTCCCCTTCTTGAACAAGGCGACAACATTTGCTATCCTACAGTCTTCCGGAACTATTCCTGTCGACAATGACGACATAAAAATCAAGGACAAAGGCTCTGCAATCTCCTCCCTGGCTTCCCAGAGAATCCTAGGATAAATCCCATCTGGCCCAGGGGACTTATCTATTTTCACACTTTCCAAAATTGCTAACACCTCCTCCTTGTGAACCTCAATCCCATCTAGCCTAGTCGTCTGTATCTCAGTATTCTCCTCGACAACATTTTCTTTCTCCACTGTAAATACTGACGAAAAAATATTCATTTAACACTTCCCCTATCTCCTCCGATTCCACACACAACTTCCCACTACTATCCTTGATTGGCCCTAACCTATCTCTAGTCATTCTTTTATTCCTGATATACCGATAGAAAGCCTTAGGGTCTTCTTTGATCCTATCCGCCAATGACTTCTCGTGTCCTCTCCTTGCTCTTCTTAGCTCTCCATTTAGATCCTTCCTGGCTAGCTTGTAACTCTCAAGCGCCCTAACTGAGCCTTCACGTCTCATCCTAACATAAGCCTTCTTCTTCCTCTGGACAAGCTCTTCAACTTCTTGAGTAAACCACGGCTCCCTCGCACGACAACTTCCTCCCTGCCTCACAGGTACATACTTATCAAGGACACGCAGTAGCTGCTCCTTGAATAAGCTCCACATTTCGATTGTGCCCATCCCCTGCAGTTTCCTTCCCCATCCTACACATCCTAAATCTTGCCTAATCGCATCATAATGTCCTTTCCCCCAGCTATAATTCTTGCCCTGCTGTATATGCCTGTCCCTGCCCATCGCTAAGGTAAACTTAACCGAATTGTGATCACTATCACCAAAGTGCTCACCTACATCTAAATCTAACACCTGGCCGGGTTCATTACCCAGTACCAAATCCAATGTGGCATCGCCCCTGGTTGGCCTGTCTACATACTGTGTCAGAAAACCCTCCTGCACACACTGGACAAAAACTGACCTATCTAAAGTACTCGAACTATAGTATTTCCAGTCAATATTTGGAAAGTTAAAGTCCCCCATAACCACTACCCTGTTACTCTCGCTCCTGTCAAGAATCATCTTTGCTATCCTTTCCTCTACATCTCTGGAACTATTTGGAGGTCTATAGAAAACTCCCAACAGGGTGACCTCTCCTCTCCTGTTTCTAACCTCGGCCCATACTACCTCAGTAGACGAGTCCTCAAACGTCCTTTCTGCCGCTGTAATACTTTCCTTGATTAACAATGACACACCACCCCCCCCCCCTTTCACCCTCTTCTCTGTTCTTAGTGAAACATCTAAATCCCGGAACCCGCAACATCCACTCCTGCCCCTGCTCTACCCATGTCTCTGAAATGGCCACAACATCGAGATCCCAGGTACCAACCCATGCTGCAAGCTCACCCACCTTATTCCGGATGCTCCTGGTGTTGAAGTGGACACATTTTAAACCAAGCTCTTGCTTGCCAGTGCCCTCTTGTGTCCTTATAACCTTATCCCTGACCTCACTACTCTCAACATCCTGCACACTGGAACGACAATTTAGGTTCCCATTCCCCTGCTGAATTAGTTTAAACCCCCCCGAAGAGCACTAGCAAATCTCCCCCCCAGGATATTGGTACCCCTCTGGTTCAGGTGAAGACCACCCTGTTTGTAGAGGTCCCACCTACCCCAGAAAGAGCCCCAATTATCTAGGAAACCAAAACCCTCCCTCCTGCACCATCCCTGCAGCCACGTGTTCAACTCCTCTCTCTCCCTAATCCTCACTTCGCTAGCACGTGGCACGGGCAACAACCCAGAGATAACAACTCTGTTTGTTCTCGCTCTAAGCTTCCACCCTAGCTCCCTGAATTTCTGCCTTAAATCCCCATCTGTCTTCCTACCTATGTCGTTGGTGCCTATGTGGACCACGAGTTGGGGCTGCACCCCCTCCCCCTTGAGGATCCTAAAAACACGATCCGAGACATCACATACCCTGGCACCTGGGAGGCAACACACCAACCGTGAGTCTCTCTCGTTCCCACAAAACCTCCTATCTGTTCCCCTAACTATGGAGTCCCCAATGACTAATGCTCTGCTCCTCTTACCACTTCCCTTCTGAGCAACAGGGACAGACTCTGCGCCAGAGACCTGTATCCCATTGCCTATCCCTGGTAAGTCGTCTCCCCCAACAGTATCCTAAACGGTATACCTGTTGTTGAGGGAAACGGCCACAGGGGATCCATGCACTGCCTGCTGGTTCCCTCTCCTTCCCCTGACGGTAACCCATCTACCTTCTTCTTTTACCTGAGGTGTGACTTCCTCCCGATAACTCCTATCAATAATCCCCTCCGCCTCCCGAATGATCCGAAGTTCCTCCAGCTCCAGCTCCAGTTCCCTAACGCGGTCCTCGAGGAGCTGGAGCTGGGTGCACTTCCCGCAGATGCAGTCAGCAGCGACATCCTTGGCGACCCTTACCTCCCACATTCTGCAGGAGGAACATTCAACTGCCTTAACCTCCATTCCCACTATTATAAATTCCCAAGTTTTTAACCAATCACACGATAAAACAAGAAGAGAAATAGAAAAAGCCTTACCTTACCTACACACAACCGAGTCCTTTTTTTTGGTAAGAAGAGGAGGGCGGGTGGGAGACACTGCAAGAGTAGTGTCTCGGGTTCAGAAACAGCCCAAATATATAGGTTTCTACTTACCCAGCAGTCCCTGCTCCACCGAAACCCCCGATGAAATTGACTTCCCAGCTGTATTCCTGCAAATCTTTCGACTTCAATCTTTTTTCAGTTCTCATTGTAAAGTGAATTTCTTTCCCTCTGTATCTGTCCCGAGCCACGATTTTAGACTCTGCAGAGAGACTGCTGCTGACGGTACAGAATTGGGATCCAAAAAGAGATGTGAATCGCACAGCCGGCCACTTCCATTGCGGTCTGCACAATATCCCATGCTGGGTGCGGCTCCAGCCCAGTCACATCATCTATGTGCTGTCAGCGTGGTCTTCACAGCCGGCCACCTCTACTATGCCCTGCACAGTGTCCCAAGCTGCGCAGGGCACTAGCTCAATTGTACCCTGTATGTGTTGCACCTTTGAGGGTGGATTTGAAAGTGATGTCAATGTACCATACCAGCAGCTTCGATGTACTTCTTTAAACTTTTTCTGTGCATGTCCACTGACAGCCTGTGTTAGTCACTCACCGCTGAACATACATTCAGTAGCAAAAGGAAACCCCACTGGTGTTATTTAAAAGGACCAGGCATCTAGCCTACAGGCTTTTGACTTACTTCTGCTATTGTAAAGTTAGTGGAGGTGTAGTGGATGTTTTTCTGGAGGTTGTGTTGTGAGCTGCTGCAGACATTCAGGGACATTTGTGAACTATACAGTAAATGGAAAAGTCCTGGGGAAAATTGATGTACCGAGAGATTTGGGTGTTCAGGTCCATTGTTCCCTGAAGGAGGCAACGCAGGTAAATAGAGTGGTCAAGAAGGCATTCGGCATGCTTTCCTTCATCGGACGGGGTATTGAGTACAAGAGTTGGCAGGTCATGTTACAGTTGTATAGGACTTTGGTTCGGCCACATTTGGAATACTGCGTGCAGTTCTGGTCGCCACATGACCAAAAGGATGTAGATGCTTTGGAGAGGGTGCAGAGGAGGTTCACCAGGATGTTGCCTGGTATGGAGGGCGCTAGCTATGAAGAGAGGTTGAGTAGATTAGGATTATTTTCATTAGAAAGACGGAGGTTGAGGGGGGACCTGATTGAGGTGTACAAAATCATGAGAGGGATAGACAGGTTGGATAGGAAGAACCGTTTTCCCAGAGTGGGGGATTGAATTACTAGGGGTCACGAGTTCAAAGTGAGAGGGGAAAAGTTCAGGGGGGATATGCGTGGAAAGTTCTTTACGCAGAGGGTGGTGGGTGTCTGGAACGCGTTGCCAGCGGAGGTGGTAGACGCGGGCACGATAGTGTCTTTTAAGATGTATCTAGACAGATACATGAATGGGCAGGAAGCAAAGAGATACAGAGCCTTAGAAAATAGACGACATGTTTAGATAGAGGATCTGGATCGGCACAGGCTTGGCGGGCCGAAGGGCCTGTTCCTGTGCTGTAATTTTCTTAGTTCTTAGTTCTTTGTGTACAGAGGATTTGGTGACCCAACTCTGGACGACGTATGGGGACTGTAGTTACAGTGTCTCTGGGTCTGTAACATGACCAACAAATGGAGCAGATGCTGCGGAGAGGGGAAGCTCTGGAAAGAGAGAGGAGGAGAGGGCTCATCCCTGCCCACCCCGGGTGCTCCAAGAGCACTTTTCCTACCTACACCTAACCCAGGAGCAATGTGTGAGGTGACTCTGATTCAATAAGGAGGTTGTCACAGAGCTGTGTCACCTCCTGTAACACAACCTGGAGCCTCACACCAGGGTGAGGACGGAGTTGTCAGTGGTTGTTAAGCTCACAGTTTCATTGAACTTCTATGTATCTGGATATTTACAGGCAGGAGCAGGTGACATATCCAACATGGAGTGGTAGAAATTGATGGAGTCATTTGCAACACAGAAAGAGGCCATTCAGCCCCTCACTGCCAGATTACTGTGCAACAATCCAGTCAGCCCCACTCTCCCACTCCCCCGCTCAACCCCCGTATCTCTGCAAGTTCATTTCCTTCAGGTTTCCATCCAGTTTCCTTTTGAAATCTTTGATTGTCTCGGCTTCCACCATCCTCATGGGCAGTGAGTTCCAGCTCATTACCATCCACTGTGTAAAAAGGTTCCTCCTCATATTCCCCTGCATATGTTAACCAAAACCTTCCATCTGTGCCCCCTGGTCCGTGTTGCATCAGTTAATGGGAACAGTTTTTCCTTGTCTATCTTAGCTAAGTCTATCATAATCATGTGCACCTCTATCAAATCTCTCTCAATCTCCTTTTCACCAGGAGAACAACTCCATCTTCTCCAAACTCACTTTGTAACAAAACTCCCATCCCTGGAATCATTCTGGTAAATCTCCTCTGCACCCTGTCAAGGACTTTCACATCCTTCCTACAGTCTGGTGACCAGAACAGGGCACAGTTCTCTTGTTGGGGTCTCACCAAAGCTTTGTAAAGTTTCAGCTAAACCGCCCTGATTTTGTATATTTGCCTCTAATGATGAAGCCCAAGATCTGATATGTTTTGCTAAACACTCTGCTAATATGTCCTGCCACCTTCAAAGATCAATGCATATGGAGCCCCAGGTCCTTCTGTTCCTGCACAATCTTTTGAACTGTGTCATTAAGTCTATAATAAAAGCAAAATACTGCGGATGCTGGAAATCTGAAACAAAAACAAGAAATGCTGGATTCACTCAGCAGGTCTGGCAGCATCTGTGGAAAGAGAAGCAGAGTTAACGTTTCGGGTCAGTGACCCTTCTTCGGAACTGACAAATATTAGAAAAGTCACAGATTATAAACAAGTGAGGTGGGGGTTGGGCAAGAGATAACAAAGGAGAAGGTGCAGATTGGACCAGGCCACATAGCTGACCAAAAGGTTACGGAGCAAAGGCAAACAATATGTTAATGCTGTGTTGAATGACAAAGCATTAGTACAGATTAGGTGTGAATATACTGAATATTGAACAGCAGCAAGTGCAAACCTGAAGAAAAACAACCTGAAAAAAACAGTGGGTAAGCAAACTGAACAAACTAAGATGAAATGAAATAAATGCAAAAAAAGATTGTAAAAAATGTAAAAAGGAATGTAAAAAAAAAGGAAGAAAAAATAACTAAAAATGACTAAAAATGAAAGTAAAGTGGGGGGCTGTCATGCTCTGAAATTATTGAACTCAATGTTCAGTCCGGCAGGCTGTAGTGTGCCTAATCGTAGATGAGATGCTGTTCCTCGAGCTTGCGTTGAGGTTCACTGGAACACTGCAGCAATCCCAGGACAGAGATGTGAGCATGAGAGCAGGGGGGAGTGTTGAAATGGCAAGCAACCGGAAGCTCAGGGTCCTGCTTGCGGACTCAGCTCAGTCACTGACCATTGTGTAACATCAATGTCGACCATCCTCCAGTCTGAAAAATAACCATTTAACACATTTCTCTTTTTGCTCTCCTTAGGACAATTTTTGATCCAATTGTATGCAATTCCATGAGCTTCAATTTTGTTAACCAAGCTTGTGTGTGGTTCTTAATCAAATACTTTCATAAAATCCAGGTAGACACCATCCACCACATCCCCTTCATCAACCTTCTCTGATCATCGAAATAAATTCAATTAGCCCATCAAGCATAATCTGCCTTTTAGAAATCCGTGCTGACACTCCATAATTAACTCAAACCTCTCCAAGTGTGTGTTGTCCTTTTTCCATGATCATTGTTTCTAAAACCTTACTCACCACTGATGTTACACGAACTGACCAGTAGTTACTAGGCCTGTGTGTTGCCCATTGATAATTCTGGGATGTGAGCATGACCATCTATGTCATCATTTTCTCCCTCAGCAGGGAGAAGCAGGATGAGAGATCCCATGGCTTTGTCAGGATAGCGGGATTCCTGATGGTGAAGGTGGCTCTGCGGGGTTTCCATGTCAACGGGGAGAGGGTCAGCAACTGAAAGAACTCTCACTCCATTAATGTACAGTTGGTGTGTGAGCATGCCCAGTAAATCATGTTGGTGAATGTCCACTATCGTGGCAGCAGCCACCATACCTTCATTCTGAAGCAGACAACCAGTCCCAACACTGCGGGTCTCCATGCAGAACCAGAATGACACTCCTCGGAGACAAAGGAAACCCCCCTCTATACCCAACTCATGTTTCTACAACCCCAAACCATCTCCCACCACCAACCAAACGCACACAATTAACATGTGTAAAATGTGAGCAATGGAGTCACCAGGAACATGTTGGAACTGACCATCGGTGTGATGAAGCTTTACTTCCGATGTCTGAACCGCTCGGGGGGAGTCCTCCAGTACACACTGGAGCAGGTGCCCACGTTCATGGTGTTCTGCTGCACCCTTCATTTCATCACCATCACGAGGACACAGGCATTGGCAGCAGGAATCCGGAGGCCACCTCAGGAGAATGAGGAGGAGGCAGGGAGGATATTTTCTGGATGCCTTCCACCAGGACAGGCTGTCGGAGAGTCCCTGCTAAGATTCAGTTTCCTATAGGACAACTTCCCTTTCCCACAATGAATCCCCCATTCTCCACCATTACACCCGTCTGAGACGCCCCATCACAGTGTTATTCCAGCACAAAAGGAACTATTCAGTCCGACGTGTCTGCGTCACCTTTCCGAATGAGCAATTCACCTAATCCCATTCCCTGCCTTCTTCCCATAATCCTGCACATTCTTCCTTCTAATACACCAAATTATTCAGCTTTAGCATGTTTGTAGATGTGGTCACCCAAGAGCTGAAGATTATGCAGGGAGAGAAGGAATTGGTGATCCCCAGACAGTCAAAAAGAATCAGGCAGGGAGTGCTGCAAACCCTTCAGTGCATCTCACTCTCCAACAGGTATTCAGTTCAGAATACTGAGGAAAGTGATGCTTCACCTGGGGGGCGCAGCCAGAGCCAAATCCGTGTCAACACGGTTGGCAGAGCTGCAGAGCGGGGTAGAGGGATGACTGGAAGAGCCATAGTGATCAGTAGTCAGGGGAACAGGCAGGTGTTTATGTGGCCACAGACGCGAATCGAGGATGGTGTGCTGCTTCCCTGGTGCCAGGGTCAAGGATGTCACTGAGCGACTGCAGAGCATCCTGAAGGAGAAGGGGAACAGCCAGCTGTCATGGTCCACATCGGAACCAGCAACAGAGGTAGAAAGAGGAATGTCGTCCTGCAGTCAGAATTTATGGAGCTAGGGAAGAAATTAGGCCAGCAGGACATCAAAGTAGTAACTTCTGGATTAGTCCCAGTGCCATGCACAGCTGAGTATAGAAATAGAAAACTAAAACAGATGAATGCGTGGCTGGGAAGACGGTGCAGGAGGGAGGGATACAGATTCCTGGATATTGGGACCGGCTCTGAAGGAGATGGGACCTGTACAGGCCTGACTGGTTGCACCTGATTGGAGCCGGGACTGAGTTACTTGCAGAACGTTTTGCTCGTGCCGTCGGGGAGGGTATAAACTAGTTTTGCAGGGGGGTGGGGACCTGAGGGTAGACTCAGTTGGGACAAAACCTGAAATGAAAATAGAAGGCAGAAAATTAATGGATGAGTTTAGAAAACAGAGGAAAAGAGGGTTAGAATTTTTTTTAACTGTTTGGCTGTGCTCAAGGGTATCTATTTCAATGCAAGAAGTATAGCAAATAAAGCAGATGAGCTGAGGGCAAGGTGGACAGGTGGCAGTATGATATCATAGCTATCACAGAAACATAGCTGAAGGAGGGACAGGAATGGCAGCTCAACGTTCCTGGTTACAGGGTTTTCAGACACAATAGGGAGGGGTTAAAGAAAGGAGGGGAAGTGGCAATTTCGGTCAAGACATCTATTGCAGCTGTGAGGAGGGATGAAATGTTGGAAGGTTCATCAACTGAGGCAATATGGATTGAGCTAAGGAACCAAAAAGGGGCAACCTCACTGCTGGGAGTGTGATCCCGTCAGCCAAACAGTCCGAGGGAGATAGAAGAGCAGATATGTAGGCAAGTCTCTGAGAAGTGCAAGAACAATAGGGCAGTAATAGTAGGGGATTTTAATTACCCCAATATTAACTGGGATAATTTTAGTATGAAAAGAATTAATGGAACAGAAATCCTGAGGTGCATTCAGGAGAACGTTTTTGGCCAGGATGTAGCAAGTCCAACAGCAGAGGGTGCAGTTTTAGACATTGTTTTTGGAAATGAAGATGGGCAGGTGGAAGGAGTGGCAGGGAAGAGCATTTTGGTGGGAGTGATCATAATTCAGTTAGTTTTAACTTAATTATGGAACAGGACAAGAGATACATCAGGAGTTAGAGTTCTCAATGGGGAAAGGCGAATATTACTAAACTGAGGAGCGAAAGTGGACTGGAAACAGCTGTTTGAAGGTAATTCAGTCTCAGAGCAGTGGGAGGCATTCAAAGGGAAGATTCAAAAGGTTCAGGATAAACATGTTCCCACAAAGAAAAAGGGTGAGGCGGCCAAATCTCGAGTCCCATGGATGTCAAGGAGACGACAGGGTAGGATAACGCAGAAAAGGAAAGCTTCTGTCCGACACTGAGAACTTAATACTGCAGAAAGCCGAGAGGAGTATAGAAAGTGGAGGGATCAAATCAAAAAGGAAGTTAGGAAAGGAAAGTGAGGGTATGAAAGAATATTGGCAAGCAAAATCAAGGTGAACCCAAAGATGTTTTCTCAATACATTAAGAGTAAGAGTATAACTAAGGGGAGAGTAGGACCCATAATAGATCAGAAAGGTAACCTTTGTATAAGGGTGGAAGATATTGGACTGGTTCTTATTCAGCACTTTGCGTATGTCTTCAGAAAAGAGGGGGGGATTTAGATATTGTCGTTAAGGAGGAAGAGTGTGAATTATTGGATATAATAAACATAGGGAGAGAGGAAGTATTAATGGGATTAGCATCCTTGAAAGTTGAAACATCACCAGGGCCGGATGAAATGTACCCCAGGCTGTTCAAAGAAGCAAGAGAGGAAATAGCAGAGGGTCTGCCTACCATCATTTCCCAATCTCACTGGATACAGGTGTGGTGCCGGAGTATAGGAGAATTGCTAACATTGTACCTCTGTTTAAAAATGGAGCGAAGGATTGTCTGAATAATTACAGGCTAGTCTGTCTAACATCAGTAGTGGGCAAATTATTGGAATCTATTCTGAGAGACGGGATAAACTGTCATTTAGAAAGGCACAGGTTTATCAAGGATAGTCAGCATGGATTTGTTAAGTGACTCTCTTGTTTGACCAAATTGATCGAATTTTTTGAAGCTGTTACAAGGAATATAGATGAGGGTAGTGCAGTTGATGTGGTCTACATGGATTTTAGCAAGGCTTCTGACAAGTTCCCACATGACAGCCTGGTTCAAAAAATAAAATCCCATGGCGTCCAGAGAAATGCAGCAAGGCGGATACAAAATTGGCTCAGTGGCAGGAAACACAGGGTAATTATTGACAAGTATTTTTGCGACTGGAGATCTGACCCCATTGTCATTCCAAAGGGCTCAGTAATGGGTCCCATGCTTTCTGTGGTCTATATTAAAGATTTAGACATAAATTTAGGGGGTATGATCAAGACTTTTGCAGACGACACAAAGATTGGCCATGTGGTGGATAGCGAGAAGGATAGCTTTAGGCTGCAGGAAGATATTGACGGTCTGGTCAGATGGGCAGAAAAATGGGAATCGACCTGGATAAGTGTGAGGTGATGCATTTGGGGAGCTCAAACAAGCAAAGGAATACACGATTACTAGGACAATACTGAGAAATGTAGAGGAAGTAAGGGACTTTGGAGTGAATGCCCACATATCCCTGAAGATAGCGGGACAGGTCAATAAGGCAGTTAAGAAGGCATATGGAATCATTTCCCTTTTTAGCCGAGGTATAGAATGTAAGAGCTGGGAGGTTATGCTGGAACTGTATAAATCATTGGTTAGGCCACAACTTGAATACGTTGTGCAGTTCTAGTAACCACATTACAGAAAGGAGGCAATTGCACTAGAGAGGGTACAGAGGAGATTTACGAGGATGTTGCCAGGACTGGAAAAATGCAGCTATGAGGAAAGATTGGATAGGCTGGGGTTGTTCTTCATGGAACAGGGAAGGCTTGAGGGGAGATCTGATTGAAATGAACAACATTTTGTGGGCCCTGCATTGAGTGGAGGTGAAGGGTCTATTCACCTTAGCAAAAATGTCAGTGACTAGGGGACATAGAGTTAAAGTGATTGGCAGAAATATCAGAAGTGAGTTGAGGAAAAACATGTTCACCCAGAAATACAAAATTGCCTCGGTGACAGGAAACAAAGGGTAATTGTTGACGGGTATTGACTGGAGGACTGTTACCAGTCGTGTTCCAGAGGGCTTGGTACTGGGTCCCCTGCTTTTAGTGAGGGTCTGTAACTCACTTCATGAAAGGATGGTTGAGGCAGAAACCCTCTACTCATTCAAAAGGAGTCTGGATGTGCACCTCAAGTGTCATAATCTGCAGGGCTACGGATCAAATGATGGAAGGAGTGATTAGAATAGTTGGATAATTTTTCGGCTGGTACAGACACGATGGGCCAAGTTACCTCTTTCTGTGCCTTAAATTTTCTACGATTCTATGACTCTATAACACGAAACACGCTATCCTCGTTAACACTCACAATTCTGTCAACAAACTATCAAGACTATCAGAAATGATTTTCCATGAAGCTATCCTGCTGCTTGTCATTTATTAAGATATGATTTTACAAGTAAGAAATATTTTTGTGCTGGGTTATGGCCTCCAGAATTTTCCAATAATCAACATTAGGCTGATAGTTACAAGGCTTATCCAACCTCCCCTTCTTTAAACAGGGTGTAACGTTTACATCCCTTCAGTTCTATGGCATCATTTTTAAAAATTCATTCATGGGATGTGGACATCGCTGGCCAGGCCAGCATTTATTGCCCATCCCTAATTACCCATGCGAAGGTGGTGATGAGCTGCCTTCTTGAACCACTGCAGTCCATGTGGGGTAGATACACCCACAGTGCTGTTAGGAAGGAAGTTCCAGTATTTTGACCCAGCGACAGTGAAGGAACGGCAAGATAGTTTCAAATCAGCATGGTGTGTGGCTTGGAGGGGAACTTGCAGGTGGTGGTGTTTCCATACATCTGCTGCCCTTGCCCTTCTATATGGTAGAGGTTGTGTGTTTGGAAGGTGCTGTCTAAGGAGCCTTGGTGTGTTGCTGCAGTGCATTTTGTAGATGGTACACACTGCTGCCACTGGTGGAGGGAGTGAATGTTGTGGATGGGGTGCCAATCAAGCGGGCTGCTTTGTACTGGATGGTGCCGAGCTTCTTGAGCGTTCTTGGAGCTGCACCCATCCAGACAAGCGGAGAGTATTCCATCACACTCCTGGCTTGTGCCTTATAGATGGTGGACTGGCTTTGGGGAGTCAGGAGGTGAGTTAATCGCCTCAGCATTCCTCGCCTATGACCTGCTCTTTGAGCCATGGTATTTATATGGCTACTCCTGTTCTGTTTCTGGTCAATGGTCGCCCCTAGGATGTTGATAGTGGTGGATTCAGCTATGATAATGTCATTGAATGTCAAGGGAGATGATTAGATTCTCTCTTGTCGGAGACCGTCATTGCCTGGCACTATGGCAGTGCGAATGATACTTGCCAATTATCAGCCCAAGCCTTGATATTGTCCAGGTCTTGTTGCATTTCTACACGGACTGCTTCAGGATTTGAGGAGTCACGAATGGTGCTGAAAATTGTGCAATCATCAGCCAACATCCCCACTTCTGGTCTGGTGATTGAAGGAAGGTCATTGATGAAGCAGCTGAAGATGGTTGGGTCTCAGACACTACCCTGAGGAACTCCTGCAGTGATGTCCTGGAGTTGAGATGATTGACCTGCAACGACCACAACCATCTTCCTTTGCGTTCGGTATGACTCCAACCAGCAGAGAGTTTTCCTGCTGATTCCCACGGACTTCATTTTTGCTCTGGCTCCTTGATGCCATACTCAGTCAAATGCTGCCTTGATGTCAAGGCAGTCACCTCTTGAATTCAGCTTCTTTGTCCATGTTTGAACCAAGGCTGTAATGAGGTCAGGAGCGGTGTGACCCTGGCGGAACCCAAACTGAACGTCACTAAGCAGGTTATTGCTAAGCAAGTGCTGTTTGATAGCATTGTCGATGACACCTTCCATCACTTTACTGATGATTGAGAATAGGCTGATGGGGCGGTAATTGGCCGGGTTGGACTTGTCCTGCTTTTTGTGTACAGGAAATGGCTGGGCAATTTTGCACATTGACGGGTAGATGCCAATGTTGCAGCTGTACTTGAACAGTTTGATGGGGGAACGGAAGTTCTGGAGCACAGGTATTCAGTACTATTTCAGGAATATTGTCAGGGCCCATAGCCTTTGCAGTATCCCGTGCCTTCAATCGTTTCTTGATATCATGCTGAGTGAATCCAACCCTGAGAAGCAGTACTGTATACTCCCCTCCACCTCCAGTCTGAACAATGACTGTTCACCACTTCTCTCTGCTTTCTGTCCCTGAGTCAGTGTCATATTCACACTATCACTGTCACATTAATCCATGTCATGACAAGTCTATGAAATATCCACACTATCACTGTCACATTAATCCATGTCATGACAAGTCTATGAAATATCCACACTATCACTGTCACATTTATCCATGTCATGACAAGTCTATGAAATGTCAGCTGATCACAGGCCGTTTGAATATCTATATACATAAGTGGATATACATGAGTAGGGGCGAAAGATGTTGATATGGTTCTTAATGAATACTTTGTATCTGTCTGAACAGAAGAGGGGATGATGTAGATATTGTGGTTAAGGAGGAGGAGTGTGAATTATTGGATGTGATATACATAGGGAGAGAGGAAGTATTAATGGGATTAGCATCTTTGAAAGTTGATATATCACCAGGGCCAGATGAAATGTATTCCAGGCTGTCAAAAGAAGTGAGAGAGGAAATAGCAGAGGGTCTGACCATCATTTTCCAATCCTCACTGGATACAGGTGTAGTGCCAGAGGATTGGTGAACTGTTAACATTGTAACTCTTTAAAAATGGAGCAACGGATAGACCAAATAATTGCAGGCCAATCAGTGTAACCTCAGTCGTGGGCAAATTATTGCAATGTATTCTGAGAGACAGGATAAACTGTCACTTAGAAAGGCTCAGGTCAATCAAGGACAGTCAGCATGGATTTGTTAAGGGAAGATATTGTTGACTAACTTGATTGAATTTTTCGACCAAGTCGCAAGGATGATAGATGAGGGTAGTGTGGATGATATGGTCTCCGTGGATTTTGGCAAGGCTTTTGACAAGGTCCCATGTGGCATACTAGGTAAAAAAAATACAGTCCCATGGAATCCAGGGAAATGCAGAAAGCTGGATACAAAATTGGCTCAGTGACAGGAAACAAAGGGTGATTGTTGACGGGCGTTTTACTGACTTGAGGTCTATTTCCAGTGGCATTCCACAGGGCTCAGTACTGGGTCCCCAGCTTTTAGTAGTAAATATTAACGATTTGAACGTACATGTAGGGGGCATGATCAAGATGTGTGCAGATGGTACACAGATTGGCTGTGCGGTAGCTGGCGAGGAGGATAGCTGGGCTGCAGGAAAATATGGATGGCAGAAAATATTGATGGGGCGGCACAGTGGTGCAGTGGTTAGCACTGCAGCCTCACAGCTCCAGGGACCTGGGTTTGATTCTGGGTACTGCCTGTGTGGAGTTTGAAAGTTCTCCCTGTGTCTGCGTGGGTTTTCTCCGGGTGCTCCGGTTTCCTCCCACAAGCCAAAAGACTTGCTGGTTGGTAGGTAAATTGGCCGTTATAAATTGTCACTAGTATAGGCAGGTGGTAGGGAAATATAGGGAAAGGTGGGGATGTTTGGTAGGAATATGGGATTAGTTTAGGATTAGTATAAATGGGTGGTTGATGGTCGGCACATACTCGGTGGGCCGAAGGGCCTGTTTCAGTGCTATATCACTAATCTAAAAAAAAAAGTGTCAAATGGAATTCAGCCTGGTTAAGTATGAGACGATGTAATTGAGGAGGTCAAACAAGGCAAAGGGATAGACAATCAATCGTAAAATACTGAGAAGTGTAGAGGAAGTGAGGGACCTTGGAGTCAATGTCCACTGATGTCCTGAATGTAGCAGGTCAGGTCGATAAGGTGGTTAAGAAGGCATATGGAATCCTTTCCTTTATTAGCTGAGGGATAGAATACAAGAGCAGTGAGGTTATGCTGGAACTGTATAAATCATTGGTTGGGCCACAACCTGAGTACTCTGCAGTTCTGGTCACCTAATTACACAAAGGATGGAATTGCACTAGAGAGGGTACAGAGGAGATTTACAAGGATGTTTGCCAGGACTTGAAAAATGCAGCTATGAAGAAAGATTAGATAGGCTGGGGTTATTCTACTTGGAACAGAGAAGGCTGAAGGGAGATCTGATTGAAAGGGACATAATTTTGTGGGGCCTGGATAGAGTGGAGGTGAAGAGTCTATTCACCTTAGCAGAGAGATCAGTGACTAGGGGGCAGAGACTTAAAGTGCTCGGTAGAAGGATTAGCGGGGAGTTGAGGAGAAACTTGTTCACCCAAAAATACAAAATGGGCTCAGTGGCAAGAAACAAAGGGTAATTGTTATAATAAAAGCAAAATACTGCGGATGCTGGAAATCTGAAGTAAAACACGAAATGCTGGAAATACTCGGCAGGTTTGGCAGCATCTGTGGAGGGAGAAGCAGAGTAAACGTTTCAGGTCAATGATGAAGGGTCACTGACCTGGAACGTTAACTCTGCTTCTCTCTCCACAGATGCTGCCAAACCTGCTGAGTATTTCCAGCATGTCTTGTTTTTATTAAAGGGCAGTTGATGACGGATATTTTACTGACCTGAGGACTGTTTACAGTGGCGTTCCACAGGGTTCAGTACTGCATCCCCTGTTTATAGTGAGAGTCTAGAAATTACTGCCTGAAAGGATAGTTGAAGCAGAATCCCTCCACTCAGTGAAAAGGAAACTGGATGTTCACCTCAACTGTCATTAACTGCAGGGCTGTGGATCAATTGCTAGAAGATGGGATTAGAATAGGTGGATCATTTTCCGGCCGGTGCAGACACAATGGGCCAAGTGGCCTCTTTCTGTATCTTAAACTTTCTATGATTATATTACATGAAACACTCACAGTTACGTCCTCAACGAACTTGATGAAGATTTTCAGGAATGATATTTCATTAACCTTTCCGTGCTGCTTGTCATTTATTATCACGTGTTTTACAAACAGGATATATTTATGTGTTGGGTTATGACCTCTAGAAGTTTCCAACCACCAACATTAGACTGATGGTTACAGGGTTTACCCAACCTCTCCATTTTAAACAGGGTTGAACATTGACAATCCTCCAGACCTCTGGCATCACTCCCATATCCAAGGAGGACTGAAAGATTCTGTCCAGTGCTTCTGTCATTTCCACCATTCCTTCCCTCAGTAACCCTCACAAAACCCATGCAGACTGGATAAATGTTCTACTTTATTGTGGTACAAAAGTGTTGAATTGAAAGGGGTTAACTGAACCAGTTTGTTCAGTGACTGTAATTAATGTCAGTCTCCATGGACCCTAATGGTGTCACTGGAGGGTTTCCCTCTTCTATTAATACAGGACTCCTTTCAATGTGTTTTCCGAAAGTGTTAGCGGGACCATCAGCTCCGGCACTAAAAGGGATCCATGGGCTGCAGAGAGAGGGGGAGGGGAGATCAGAATCTGAACAATAGATTGGAATGTTACAGTAATGGATCAGAATCTGAGAACAATAGATTGGAATGTTACAGTAATGGATCAGAATCTGAGAACAATAGATTGGAATGTTACAGTAATGGATCAGAATCTGAGAACAATAGATTGGAATGTTACAGCAATGGATCAGAATCTGAGAACAATAGATTGGAATGTTACAACAAGTGACAGGAGTGTATCCTATTGGTTTGACCGTCTTACTGCGGAATATTATTGGATAACATTAGAACGGCGGATCTATTTTGCTCTGAAGATGATTCAATTTATTTACTATCCCATCCTCGCTACTATTGGTGTCCCTGGTAAGTCTCTGTATCCAACTATTAGATTCATAAACCATATTTCACTGATTTAGTGTTCTTGTCATTTAAATCGTGAGAAGACTGAAACCGTTATCTTCCGTTTCTGTCACAACTCCATTCCCTGTCTATGATCTGCATCCCCCACGCTGGCCATTGTCTGAGGCTGAACCAGGAGGTTTACAACCTCTGGTATCTATTTAATGCTGAGCTGAGTTCATCCCCATATTCCCTCCATCCCCAGCCAGTCAATTGTTATGGCCAGGTGAGGAGGGGTCAGTGTGGCTCTTCTTTATTTGACTGCAACAGTGTTTGTCCTTTATAAACAGTGAATATGCTTAACGTCTCAGTGAGTGTTCTACATCTTACCTTTGGTATGATGGTGAAGAAACCGATTGGACAGGTTCTCTTGAGTTTATACATGAACGAGGTGAGTTTATTAAACTTAACAAGAGAAACCCGATCTGAATAAAATCATAAAAAAACGGAACACACAGTTACGGACACACTCATACGAGAATCACACACACTCAAATATATTACAGAGTGAGAAGTAAATTTGTGGTTGGATTTGAGTCCAGAATAAATTTCAAAAAACTCATTCTGTGATGTTGGGCGATTCCGTGGTCTTCCAGCTGAAGTTATATTCTTGAAGTCTTTTGCTTGTCGAAGTGCAGTATGTGGCTGGTCCACATTGCTCAGGATTTTCTTTGAGGCTTTCTTCCCCTGGTTACTCTGTCTGCAGTAATCTGTAGGCTTGAGGGGTCCGCAGTCACATGTGGTTTTCAAACTTGTGATGTTAGGTGGAGAGAGAGATGGAGAGAGAGAGAGAGAGGGGTCACAGCCCTTCTGCTTCTGCACAGTTTGAATCATTGGCTTGTCTGTTTTTGTCCAGGGGAAACTCCCAGCTGTCACAGAGATGGACAGAAGGTCTCCTGACTGCCTCAGTGTATTCTCTGGACCCTTCCAATGAGATTCAAGGTTAGAAACTTCTATCTCCCCAGGGCTCAGGATACCAGTATTTATACTTGGAGGAGTTTGCTCTTTCAAAGTCAATGTGTCAGGGTAGTCTTGCATGCCGTGTTAATGAATGTAATCTTAGGTCATTCAATCACCAGAGCAAGCCAATGATATTGGTCCAGGCTCATCAGACATGTGTCTCCTGTTGTAGGCCTTAGAATGTGAAAATGTGTTTCAGATGCCAATTTCGGTGGCCATCTTGGCTGCCAGTTTTTTCAAGGTTAACTGTCGGATTTTTTTCTATTTAAAGGTTAGTGTAAGTTTCCAATCGATGAATTAAAATTCCTCATTTGGCATGTTGTGTTATCTTAACACCGGCGCAGCACATGGAAAGAAATGTGATAATGGGAACATTTCATTTCAGAACTGTGGGAAGAAAAAGAAAGAAATACACATGCATTCTCAATAATCACTTCTCAAATTCACACATTAATCTTAGAATTATTGCAGCTGACATTGTCTGTTACAGCTGTACTGATTTAACTTTTTTGACGTTTTGTCTGGGATGGTTATGTGTCGGGTTCGACGCTGGACAATGCATCAACCATTGCATTGTTTACCTTTTCTCTCCTCTAATGAAGTTTTAACTACTCAGGTTCCTGCACCTTAACAATCTTTCTCCCTAAACAGACAGTGTGTAATAAATTGTTTTTTTAGACCCTGTGAGGTGTCTGAGATCTCCTCTGGGCCTTTGTTCTTGCTGAGTTCGCCTTTGAAATTGTTGTGTTTGATTAGCTTTGGGTTTGGGACCTGATCATTGTGTTGTTCAGTGGGTAGATCCACACTGACCTTACTTTTAGCTTTCTGGTGAGGTACCCAAGTGCTGTTTACTTTAGGGTACGTTCCCTTCACTTTTCCCTTTACTATGGGAAGAATCATTTTTTTATCTACCCCATGTCCTCTGGGACATTACTGCTCGCAGGTCTTTGTCCAGCTTTCGCTGCACTCTGCAGCGGCACTTCGACTAGGTGAGGCATCTCCCTCACCATTGACATGCCTTTTTGGGACCTTTCCTTGTCCTTGCACGTTTCTGTAAATGCTGTTAGCAGCCTTTTTAGGCTGCCTCTTTGACCTGCATTTAAGGAGGAGAGCGTAGTGTCTGATGGATCTCACATTTCAGGGTTGGCTATTCGGAGAGTAGGGGGTTCAAGTTGGGAATCCTCCTGGCCCTCCTCTAACCTGTCCTCACCGCCCTTTCCAATCCTTCCCTCCTGACTGCCTGACAGATCTGTACTTGGCTGTTCCCTCCACAGCCTTTGCTTCTTGCCTTTGGTCTGGAGTGTCAATTAAATAATGTACCTGACTATTCATTTAGCCACTCGATATGGACCACTGAACCGGGATTTCAGGGGTTCACCCTGCAGTGGGAATAGTAACAATGCATGGTCTCTGTCCTGAAATGTTTTAGCCTTGGCATTTCTGTCTCCTTACCTTTCCATAGCTGCCTGGGTGGTCTTTAGGTGCTCCCACAGCATAGAAATGCAGTGTAACATGGAATACTCATCCCTGTGTCCCAAAAACCTCTCCTTGATTAGTTTAAGGGAACCTCTCACCTCGTGTCAATAAACTAATTCAAAGAGACTAAAGCCAGTGGAATCATTGGATAAGTCCCTGGAAACCAACAGGAGAAATCCCAGCCCTTTGTCCCAGTCATGGGGTTGCTCATAGCAGTATGGCCTGATCATTGTCTTTAGGGTCTGATCGTACCGCTCCAAAGCCCCTTGTGACTATGGATGGTAGGCTGAGGACTTTATTTATTTACTTATTTTATTTATTTAGAGATACAGCACTGAAACAGGCCCTTCGGCCGACTGAGTCTGTGCCGACCATCAACCACCCATTTATACTAATCCTACATGAATCACATATTCCTACCACACCCCCACCATCCCTCAACTCCCCTCCCACCAACCTATACTAGGGGCAATTTATAATGGCCAATTTACCTATCAGCCTGCAAGTCTTTGGCTGTGGGAGGAAACCGGATCACCTGGTGAAAACCTACGCGGTCACAGGGAGAACTTGCAAACTCTGCACAAGCAGTACACATAATCGAACCCGGGTCGCTGGAGCTGTGAGGCTGCGGTCCTCCAGATTACCTAATAAAAAAAATGGACATAAAATGTGTGTCCTGATCCGACTGGATCTCAGATGGCAGCCCATATCGGGTAAAGAATTGGGTTAGCCCCTTCACCACAGCCTTGGCAGGTATAGTTCTTCAGGCGAATGGCCTCTGGGAATCGGGTCACCACATCCATAATGGTGAGAAGATACTGGAATCCCTTTTTGTTTTCAGCAGGTGACCCCACAATCCACCAGCACTCTGCTGAAGGGGTCCCCAAAAGCTGGTATGTGAATTAGGGTGCAGGCTTTATTGCAGGTTGGGGCTTCCCCACAACTTAGCACATGTGACTAGTTTTACAAAACGCCACCACATCTTTGTGAAGTTGTGGCCAGTCAAAATTGTTTCTTCTGCGGGCTTTGATTTTTCATACACCGAAATGTCTATCCATTAGAAGGTCTTGGGTCATTCTTAATATTTCTTTAAGGGACATCAGCGGCACCACTATCTGGTGAACCACTGTCCACTCTTCATCCTCTGCTCTGTGAGGAGGTCGCCACTTCCTCATCAGCACCTCATTATTTAACTATTAACACTCTGCAACTCCCTCTGCTTCAGTTTTGGTTTGGACAGTCTGTGCTATTTTTTAACACTGGGTCGGGTTGTTGAACCTCAAATAAGGAAGAACTGTTTAATACATTCTTTGTCTCCTCTAACTTCACGATGAAGGTTTCAGACAACCAGAATGTAGGGTAATCCGTCTGCAGTCTCGGTTCAAGGGATTGTTTTGCCATGGACCGAGTCACCACACAATCAGGGAGAATGTCAGGGACCTTCTCCTGTAACTATTCTGTCTCCCGTACCTCTTTTGGTCTCTCTTGAACTACTGGGGAAGCTGCAACCTTTTCCCCTGTCAGATTATTACCCAGGAGCAGTTCGACCCATCACCCGGTAAACGAGGTACAATCCCCATGGTAAAGGGTCATGAAACTGGGTCACAATCCAAGTGCACCGGATATAAGGGTATGGACAGATGCTGTCTTCCGACACCATTCACTAACGCTCTAGCATTCACTGCACTTTCGTTTTCCCAGCAGAAGGGATTGGGTGGCCCCTGTATCCTTGAGTATGACTATTGTTTTACTTGCCTCACTCAAGGGGTATGGGGTCACTTTTCCTTAGGATAAAAATTCCTGGTACCTCTCAGGGATTTTGTTTATTTTTCCCGCACTCTCTGTGGTGGGTTTACTGGGTCTGACTGCCGCAGTTGGAGGCACAGCCTGATCTGTTGTGCTTTCCATCAGGTCCCATTATCCTGCACTGATCTGGTGGTCCCTGATTAATGCTACAGGTTTTCCCATAACTTGCAGCATTCAGCTCGATGGTGATCTGCCTTATTCCAATGGAAACGCACAGGTCTTCGGCCATTACTCCTGGTCTCAGTGCCGTCCTATTTGGCCTGAGGATGGTCCCCTGGGTGTCCAGCTTTTCCTCCTTGCCCAAGGCTGATCGGGCTCCTATAACCTTCCCACCTTTTATTCTCGGGTCTTTGTGGTGACTGGGGAAGGGTTTCCCTTTGGGGTTAAGGCTTTGTGTACAAGGGAAAATTCATCAGCCAGAATTGCAACCTGCCTGGCTCTTTGAACCTTTCGTTCCTCTTTGTGGGTTTTAATGGTAGGGAGAGCGAGTTTTTGAACTCCTTGAGATGGATCACCACTCTAAGGTTCAGATTTGTGGGCTGTAATTTGAGTGTTTGTATCCACTGGTCAAATGTAAACACAAAAACTGACTTTAAATCTTCTATAGCTACCTAAAAATGAAACGTTTGGCGAAGACAAATGTGGGTCCAATACAGGCAGAGTCAGGGGAATTTATAATGGTGGACAGAGAAATGGCAGTGAAGCTAAATTATTACTTTGTGTCTATCCTCATTGAGGAAGATACAAGGACATTTCCAGAATTAGAGATCCAAGGGATTAGGGAGAATGAGGACATGAAGGAAATTAATATTAGTAAGAATGTTGTATTGGAGAAATTAATGTGGCTGAAGTTTGATGAGGCCCCAGGATCTGATATTCTGCATTCCAGGGTGTGGGAAGAGATAGCTATGGAGATTGTGGCTGCATTGATGACTATCTTCAAAAATTCTATAGATTCTGGAGCGATTCCTGCAGATTGGAAGGTAGCAAATGTCACCCCACTATTTAAGCAGGGAGGGAGAGTAAAAACAAGGAATTATAGACCTGCTTTCGTGCATCAGTCGTTGGGAAAATGCTGGGACTGTATTCTAAAGGATGTGATAAATGGACAGTTGGATAATAATCTATTTGGGCATCGCAAACATGGATTTATGAATGAGAAATCATGTTTGACGAACCTGTTGGAGTTTTTATTGGGGATGTTACGAACAGAATTGATAAAGGGGAGTCAGTGGACGTGTTATACTTGGATTTTCAGAAGGCTTTTGATAAAGTACCCCACAGGAGGTTGGTTAGCAACATTAAAGCACATGGGATAGGAGGTAATATACTGGCATGGATTAAAGATTGGTTAACAGGCAGTAAACAGTGAGTAGGAAGAAACGGGTCATTCTCACTTTGGCAGGCTGTGATTAGTTGTGTACCGCAAGGATCAGTACTTGGGCCCCAGCTGTTAACAATATATGTCAATGATTTGGATGTGGGGACCAAATGTAATATTTCCAAGTTCGCACATGACACAAAACTAGGTGGGAATGTATGTTGTGAGGAAGATGCAAAGCGTCTTCAAGGGGATTTGGACAGACATTGTGACTGGGCAAGAACATGGCAGATGGAATATAATATGGACAGATATGATGTTATCCATTTTGGTAGGAGGAACAGATGTGCAGAGTATTTCTCAAATAGTAAGGGATTAGAAAGTGTAGATGTACAAAGGGAACCGTGTGTCAGTAAGTCACTGAAAACTAACATGCAGTGCAGCAAGCAATTCGGAATGCTAATGGTCTGTTAGCCTTTATCACAAGATGATTTGAGTACAGGAGTATTGAAGTCTTACTTCATGTGTATAGAACCTTGCTTAGACCACACCTGGAATATTGTGTGCAGTTTGGGTCCCCTTACCTTAGGAAGGATATTATTGCCATAGAGGGAGTGCAATGAAAGTTCACCAGACTTGTTCCCGGGATAGCGAGACTGTTCTATGAAGAGAGAAACTGGGCTTGTATTCTCTAGAGTTTCAAAGAATGTGTCGGGATCTCATTGAACCCCACGAAATAATTAAAGAGATAAACAGCGTAAATGCGTGTATGATATTTCCCCTGGTTGCGGAGTCTAGAACTAATGGATACAATTTCAAAATAAGGGGGAAGCCACTTAGGACAGAGATGAGGATAAATTTCTTGACTCAGGGGTTTCTGAATCTTTGGAATTCTGCATCCCAGACGGATGTGGAATCTCAGTCGGTGAGTATGTTTAAACTATAGATTGACAGATTTCTAACTGCAAATGACAAAAAGGGGATATGGAGATAATGTGTGAAAAAGGCATTGAAGTGGATGATCAGCCATGGTCATATTGAGTGGTGGAGCAGCCTCGATGGGCTGAATGGCCTACTCCTGCTCCTATGTCCCTGTGTTCGGAAGCTGCTTAACTCTTTCAAACTCGAGATCACTTTAGTCAGGCTGCTTTCGGAGGGTTTGGAATGTTTGACGGTACACTTCCGGTACTATCTCATGTACGCCCAGCATTGCATTTTTAGTCATCTCATAATCTGATGAACTTTCATCTGGCAATAGTGAATAAATCTCATGGGAATTTCCTGTTACTTTGTTTTGTCAGAACAGTGTCCAGCTCTCCGCCGGACATTTCAGTTGCATTGCAAGCTTTTCAAAAGTGACAGCTAATTCTGCCACATCCTGCTCATTGAACTTTGGAATGAACTGGGTGAAAGGGAGGAAGGCAGAAAGTAGGAAACATCTATCGTTGGGAAATTGTTAGAACCCATTATTAAGGAAGTAATAACTGGATATTTAGAAAGTCAAAACGCAATCCATCAGAGTCAGCATGGTTTTATGAAGGGTAAATCCTATTTGACGAATTTGCTAGAGTTCTTCGAAGCTGTGACAAGAAAAGTGGAAAATGGGGATCCTGCAGATGTATATCTGGACTTCCAGAAGACATTTGATAAGGTGCTGCTCAAAAGGTTAATACACAAGGTAAGATTACATGGGGTTAGGGGCAATTTATTAACTTTGATAGAGGATTGGCTAACCAACAGAAAACAGAGAGTCGGGCTAAATGGGTCTTTTTCTGGTTGGCAATATGTAACTAGTGGGGTACCACAGGGTTTGGTCCTTGTCCCCAGCTATTTACAATATATATTTATGACTTGGATGCAGGGATAGAAAGTACTGTTGCCAAATTTGCAGATGACACTAAAATAGGTGGGATAGTAAATTGCAATAATTAAATAAGAAATTTACAAATTGATATGGATAGGTTAGGTGAATGATCCAAAATTTGGCAGATGGAGTTTAACGTGGGTAAGTGTAAGGTTATCCATTTTGGTCGGAAGAATAGAAAGGCAAATTATTACCTAACTGGAGAGAAACTTCAGAGTGCTTCGGTGCAGAAGGATCTGGGTGTCCTCGTGTATGAATCGCAGAAAGCTAGTTTTCAGGTACAGCAGGTGAAAAGGAAGGCAAATGGAATTTTGGTATTTCTTGCTAAAGGAATAGAATATAAAAGTAGGAAAGTGTTGCTGCAACTGTACAAGGCATTAATGAGACCGCACCTGGAGTATTGTGTATAGTTTTAGTCTCCTGACTTGAGGATGGATGTAGTTGCATTGGAGGCAGATCAGAGGAGAGTCACTAGATTGATTCCAGGGATGAGGGGTTTGTCTTCTGAAGAGAGATTGAGCACCTTATGCCTTTACTCTCTAGAGTTTAGAAGAATGAGAGTCGATCTAATTGAGGTAGAGAAGATGATTAAGGGGATTGACAAAGTAGACATAGAGAAGACGTTTCCTCTTGTGGGACAACCTAGAATGAGAGGTCATAGTTTTAGGATAAGGGATAAGGATTTAAAATAGAGATGAAGAGAAATTTCCTCTCTCAAAGGGTCGTGAGTCTGTGGGATTCACTACCCGGAGTGTGGTAGATGCCGGGTCATTGAGTGAATTTAAGGAGGAGATAGACAGATTTTTAATTAGTAATGGGTTGAAGAGTTATGGACAACGGGCAGGAAAGTGGAGTTGAGGCCGAGATGAGATCAGCCATGATCATATTGAATGGCGAAGCAGGCTCGAGGGGCTGAATGCCTACTCCTGCTCCTAGTTCTTATGTTATTATGTTCTTATCTGGATCTTTCCAGACAAGAGCGGGTGACGTATCCAGTATCTCTCTCTATGTTGTCCATTCATGTATCTGCTGTGTGACGGAGGCCATCTATGTCGGGTGAGCTGAATTATACTGCCTGCTCTCTCAGCAGGGAGAAGCAGGTGAGAGATCCCGTGGCTTTGTCATGATAGCGGGATTCCTGATGGTCTAGGTGTCTCTGCGGGATCCCCATGGCAACGGGGAGAGGTACAGGAAATGATAGAACTCTCACTTCATCAATGTACAGTTGGTGTGCGAGCATGCCCAGTACATCATGTTGGTAAATGTCCACTATCCTGGCAACAGCCACCATACCTTCATTCTGAAGCAGTCAGCCGGTCCCAACACATCGGGCCCCCATGCAAAACCAAAATGTGGCTCATGACCTCTGAACCCTAGACACTCCCCTCCCCCACACAAAACCACCAGGTGAAGCAATGCTTCCGATGTCTGAACCGCTTGGGGGGAGCCCTCCAGTATATACTGGAACAGGTGTCCAAGTTCATGGTGTTCTGCTGCACCCTTCACATCATCACCATCATGTGGACACAGGCTTTGGCACCAGGAATCCGCAGGCAACCTCAGTAGGAGGAGGAGGAGGCAAGGAGGATATTTCCTGGATGATTTCAAACCGGAAAGGCTGTCGTAGAGACGCTGCTAAGATTCCAGTTCCCAGAGGACAACTTCCCTTTCCCACCATGGATCCCCCTCTTCTCCACCATTACATCCATCTGAGATGCCCCATCACAGCGTCCCCGAGGTAAGCATCCTGCAATAAAAACACCAACAAAATGTTTTTCATGATCATCTTTATCCAACAACACATGCAATTATACAAACTAAACTGAACTATTCACCCTTGTGTGTTCCCTTAGTCCCTGTCTTGTGGATTCCCTCAACCTGCCTACTGCTCCTACACAGTGTTTCCCAGTGACTGCAGCATGGCTGGTGGAAGGCTGCTGTCTTTCACTGAGGGAGACTGCAGATGCCCTTGCAGGACGTCCTCGAACAACTATGGGCCTTGAGGGCTCGGATTCAGACTGCACCATCTCGACATGGGCAGCAGCTCCAGCAATGTTCACTTCTGAGTCCTGTGTATTATAACTCGTTTGTGACCTCGCCCTCTGGTGACCTGACACATGAACTATCCTTTCCCCCTTGCCTGGCTGCAGCTCACTCATGCTCGGTGACTCACCACGTGCAGATTCTGACTCGATACCAGCCTCTAAGGTACACGCACTATAAGTATTTGATCTGGTGGCTGTGAGTGTCAGACCTAGTGATGGGGCTTTGTTGCTCTTTTGCTGCTTTCTTTCTGTCTCCTGAAGCTGCTGTGACTGGGAAGCTGGCAGTATTGGGTTATAATTGGAAAGTATAAAATCAGAAGGGGAGGTTTGGGGTGAAGGATTGGGTGTGGAATGGAAAGCAGGAGGTCCATGGTCTCACTATCTCCAGCTTGTACATCAACATTTCTAATGTTTACCAGTTCTGATGAAGGGTCACAGATCTGAAACATTAACTCTGTTTCTCTCGACACCGATGCTGCCAGACCCACTGAGTATTTCCAGCACTTTCTGTTCAGGTACACAGATGTGCCCCATTGACAAACTTATCTCAGCCCTTTTTTTAGCTTAAATTTGCATTTCTGGACATACGCAAATATTCCATTGAGAATGAAATCGTAATTACAATCATACACCTCGAAAATCCTCAGGATGTCCGTCTCCCAGGTGTGCCTGTTTTTCTTCTCTACCAGGTTATCAACTGACTATTTCCTGTGATATGCTAGTGAGATTGTATTTCTGGCTTTTCTTATTCAAAACTCTCTGAAAGAACCGTCCCCCCCCCCCCCCCCCCCACCCACGCTCTTAGTGATGAACACACACGTTTGATCGAGTGTAAACTCTTTTTGTTGCCAAATCTCCTACTCATTCATCACTCAACTGAGTTTACAATTTCGCACAAGCCAAGTAAACCAAGCCGATCATCTCGATCTCTGTGTTCTCTCTCCTAACCACTGGAAGGTCTGATCTAGGGTCAGAGATTACCCAAAAGGAGGTCAAAGGGTCACAAGCAGTTTATTGAGCAGTGGCGGTTCAAATACAGCACAAAATCAGAATAAACACAGTAGAGAAACAATCTGTGACATATGAGAAAGTCTTTCTGGCTGTGGATTAGATTTTTTAGAAGCTATTATTAAAGATGTTATAGCAGGGCAGGTAGAAAAATTCAAGGTGATTAGGCAGAGTCAACATGGTTTTGTGAAAGGGAAATTACGTTTAATCAATTAACTGGAGTTCTTTGAAGAAGTAACATGTGCTGTGGATAAAGGCGACTGGTGGATGTACTGTACTAGATTTCCAGAAGGCATTTGATAAGGTGCCACATCAAAGGTTATTGCGAAAAATAAAAGCTCATGGTGTAGGGGGTAACACATTGCCATGGATAGACGTTTGGTTAGCTAACAGGAAACAGACAGCAGCCATAAATGGGTAATTTTCTGGTTGGCAGGATGTAACGAGTGGGGTGCCACAGGTATCAGTGCTGGGGCCTCAACTTTTTACAGTTTGTTTAAATGAATTAGATGCAAGGACCGAAGGTGTGGTTGGTAAATCTGTTGATGAAACAAAGTTCTGAAGAGGACATAAGGCGGCTGCAAACGGACATAGATAGATTGAGTGAGAAGGCAAAGATCTGGGAAATGGAGTAGAATGTGGGGAAATGTGAAATTGTCCATATTGGTAGTAATAATGAAATTAAACTAAGCATATTATCTGAATGGTGAGGGATTGCAGAACTCTGAGATGCAGGAGTATCTGGGTGTCCTGGTGTATGAATTGCATAAGGTTAGTATGTCGGTTCAGAAAGTAATTAGGAAAGCTAATTTAATGTTATCATTTATTGTGAGAGGAACTGAATACAAAGGTAGGGAGGGCATTGGTGAGACATTATCTGGAATTCTGTGTTCAGTACTGGTCTCCTTATTTAAGGAAACATGTAAATGCGTTGTAAACAGTTCAGAGAAGGTTTATTTGATGAATATGGGCGGACTGTCTTATGAGGAAAGGCCGGACAGGCTAGGCTTATATCAGCTAGAGTTTAGAAGAGTAAGGGGCGACTTGATTGAAACATTGAAGATTCTGAGCGTGGGATAGAGCAAGTGAGGGCGACAGAGAGAGAGAGGGAGAGATAGAGAAAGAGAGAAGGAGAGAGCTGAGCTCATCGGCTGCTGAAAACCTCATCCATGCCTTAGTTACCTCGAGATTTGACTATTCCAGCACACTGCTGGCTTGTTTCCCACATTCTACTCTCTGTAACCTTGTCCCTTGTGGTCTTCCAAAACTCTGCTGCCATCTTCTAATTTACACCAAATTCTGTTCACCCAACATCCCAGTGCTCACTGACCTACATTGGCTCTTGGTCCAGTAACACCTCAATTTTAATATTCCAACCATGAGATCAAATCCCTCCATGTCCTCGTCCTTCTGATTATCCCAATCCCCTGTCCATTTCCAATATTCCTGAAACTTGTTCATCTTAAATTCTTTTGCTAATTCCCTTTATAAAGGTGGGTTTCTTTCCCCCTCTCTCTATCCCTGACCACACATTTCATCTCTTCATCTTCCACCCTGAAAAATCATATAAAAGGGAGGCAGGAACTCTGTTGCCACTCCTACACCACTGTAAGATCTGATCGAGGGTCACAGATTAACAGAAAGGAGGTCGAAGAGTCACAAGCAATTTTTTGCAGGGAAACCATTGGAAAAAATTCGGAGGGACCGGATTAATCTCCACGTGGAGAGGCATGGATTAATCAGGAGTAGTCAGCATGGCTTTGTCAAGGGGAGTTCGTGTCTAACTAAATTGATTGATTATTTTCCAGGCGGTGACTAGGGGTTTAAATGAGGGTAAAGCAGTAGTCTATATGGACTTCAGTAAGGCTTTTGATGGGGTCCCGCATGGGAGAATTGTTAAGAAGGTAAGAGCCCATGGGATCCAGGGCGATTTGGCAAATTGGATCCAAAATTGGCTTAGCGGTGGGAGGCAGAGGGTGATGGTCAAGGGTTGTTTTTGCGAGTGGAAGCCTGTGACCAGTGGTGTACTGCAGGGATCGGTGCTGGGACTCTTGCTGTTTGTAGTGTACATTAATGATTTAGACGTGAATATAGGAGGACTGATCAGTAAGTTCGCAGCTGACACGAAAATTGGTGGTGTTGTAAATAGTGAGGAGGAAAGCCTTAGATTACAGGACGATATAGATGGGCTGGTAAGATGGGCAGAGGAGTGGCAAATGGAATGTAATCCTGAGAAGTGTGAGGTGATACATTTGGGGGGGCGAACAATACAAGGAAATATACAATGGATGGTAGGACCCTAGGAAGTACTGAAGGTCAGAGGGACCTAGGTGTACTTGTCCATTGGTCACTGAAGGCAGCAGCACAGGTAGACAATGTGGTCAGGAAGACGTATGGGACACCTTCCTTTATTAGCCGAGGTGTAGAATATAAGAGTAGGTAGGTTATGATGGAGCAGTATAAAACTCCAGTTAGGCTACAACTGGAGTACTGTGTATAGTTGTGGTTGCCGCACTATAGAAAGGAGGTGATTGCAAAGGAGAGGGTGTAGAATAGATTCACCAGGATGTTGCCTGGGCTGGAGCATTTCAGCTGTGAAGAGCGACAGAAAAGGCTAGGGTTGTTTTCCTTGGAGCAGAAAAGGATGAGGGGTGTCATTTTTGAGCTATACAACAGAATGAGGGGCATTGATAGGTTAGACATGAAGAATCTTTTTTCCCTCAGTGGACGGGTCAATAACCAGGGGGAATAGATTTAAGGTAAGAGGCAGGAGGTTTAGAAGGGATTTGAGGAAAATAATTTTCACCCAGAGGGTGGTTCGAATCTGGAACACACTGCCTTAAGAGATGGTCCGGGCAGCTACCCTCACAACATTTCATAAGTATTTAGATGAGCACATGAAACGCCATGGCATACAAGGCTACAGGCCAAGTGCTGGGAATTGGGATTAGAATAGTTCGGTGCTTGATGGCCAGCACAGACACAATGGGCTGAAGGTCCTGTTTCTGTGCTGTATATCTCTATAATTCTATGACTCTATTGAGGAGTAACAGTTCAAATACAGCACAACATCAGAAGAGACATTGTGTACATCCGACCTGTGGCAGGTGAGAATGGCTTTCAGTTATGGATCAAATGTTAGAAGCTATTATTAAAGACGTTATAGCAGGGCACGTAGAAAAAAATCAAGGTGATCAGGCAGAGTCAACATGGTTTTGTGAAAGGGAAATCATGTTTAACCAATATACTGGAGTTCTTTGAAGAAGTAACATGTACTGTGGATAAAGGGGAACTGGTGGATTTACTGTACTTAGATTTAGAGAAGGCATTTGATAACGTACCACATCAAACGTCATTGTGGTAAATAAAATCCCATCGTGTAGGGGGTAACATAATTGGCATGGATAGAGGATAGGCCAGCTAACAGGAAACAGAGTAGGCATAAATGGGTTATTTTCTGGTTCGCAAGCTGCGGCAAGTGGTGTGCCACCATGATCAGTGCTGGGGCCTCAACTTTTTACAATTGATACAAAAAACTTTGATGAATAGACCGAAGGTATGCTTTCGAAATTTGCTAATGACTCCAAGATTGGTAAGAAGGTAAGTTCTGAAGAGGACATAAGGAGGCTACAAAGGGATTAGGAAAGGTTAAATGAGTGGGCAAAGAACTGGCAAATGGAGTATAATGTGGGAAAAGATCAAACTATCCATTTTGGTTGGAAGACTTGACTGTTACCTCGAGACTTAACTATTCTAACTCACTCCTGGCTGCTCTCCCATAACCTACTCTCTGTAAACCTGTGGTCATCCAAACCTCTGCTGCCACCTTCTAATTTACACTAAATTCTGTTCACCCAACATCCCTGTGCTCACTGATCTACATTGTCTCTTAGTCCAGTAACACCTCAATTTTAATATTCTCACTCGTATGATCAAATCCCTCATGTCCTCACCCCTCTGATTATCCCAATCCCCTGTCCATTTCCAATATTCCTGAAGCTTGTTCATCTTAAAGTCTTTTTCTAATTCCCTTTTAAAAGTGAGTTTCTTTCCCTCTGTCTCACTCCCTGACCACACATTTCATCTCTCCAGCTCCACTGGTGCTGTGGAAGTTCGGATCCATAAAATGGTGTGAGCTGCACTGCCGGTCACATCCAGCACATTGTACAGGACACCCAGGCTGTCCGGGGTGATAACGTGGGTGTAACATGTGTGCGTCTGTAGTGTGAGGAAGGGTCTGAATATGGTGTCAATCAGCCATTCCAGCAGCTTTGATGGACGTCTTTGAAACTTGGTCTGTGCATGTCCACTGACCGCCTGTGTCAGTCACTCTCAGCTGAACATACATTCAGCAGCACGAGGAACCCCCTCTAGTGTTATTTAAAAAGACCAGGTATCCATCTTACAGTTTTCTGGAGGTTGTGTTGTGAGCTGCTGCAGACATTCAGGGAGGACAGAGAATTTGTTGACCCAACAGTAGGGGCGTGGAACGCCCTGCCTGCAACAGTAGTCGACTCGCCAAATTTAAGGGCATTTAAGTGGTCATTGGATAGACCTATGGATGAAACTGGAATAGTGTAGGTCAGATGGTTTCACAGGTCGGCGCAACATCGAGGGCTAAAGGGCCTGTACTGCGCTGCAATGTTCTATGTTCTATGTTCTATAACTCTGGACAAGGTATAGGGACTGTAGTTACAGTGTCTCTGGGTCTGTAACATGACCAACAAATGGAGCAGAGGCTGCAGAGAGGGGATGCTCTGAAAGAATGGATGAGGAAGGGGCTCTGCCCTACCAACCCCGGGTTTTCCAAGAGCACTTTTCCTACCTACACCTAACCCAGGAGCAGTGTGTGAGGTGACTCTGATTCAATTAGGAGGTGGTCACAGAGCTGTGTCACCTCCTGTAACACGACCTAGAGCCTCACACCAGGGTGAGGACGGAGCTGTCAGTGGATGTTAAGGTCACAGTTTAATTGAACTTCTTTGTATCTGTATCTTTCGAAACAAGAGCAGGAGACGTATCCAACATCGAGTCACAGAGACTGATAGCGTCATTTAGGACATAGAAGGAGGCCATTCATCCCATCATATCCATACTGTCTCTCCATGGAGCAATCCTGTCAGTCCCACTCCCCCACTCAATCCCTGTAGCAAATTCATTTCCTTCAGGTCTCCACCAGCTTTCATTTGAAATCAATGATTGTCTCTGCTTCTAACGCACTTGTGGGCAGTGAGTTCCAGATCATTAACACCCGCTGCATAAAGAAAAACATTCATCCTCATATTCCTCCTGCATCACTTGTCCAGAACCTTCAATCCGTGTCCCTAGTCTTTCTTCTATCAGTTAATGGGAACACTTTGTCATTGTCTAAATTATCTAAACCTGTCATAATCGTGTAACCTAACCTTGGAACTAAAATCCTCCATCCCTGGAACCATCCTGTTAAATCTCCTCAGCACCAAGGACCTTCATAATCTTTCTGAAGTGTGGTGACCAGAATTGGACACAGTAGTCCAGCTGAGACCTAACCAGAGATTTTTAAACATTCATCATAACTTCTCTGCTTTTGAACTCGATACCTCTCTTTATGAAATATAAGATTATATGTATTTTACTATCCAATCTCTCAATATGTCCTGCCACCTTCAACGATGGATATTCATACACCCACAGGTCTCTCTGTTCCTGCACACTGTTTAGAACATTGTTATTAAGCCTATATTGCCTTCCTATCCTTTCTGACAAAATGCATCACCTCACACTTGTCTCACACTTTCATCTGCCACTCGTCTGCTCATTCCAATCAGTATCTATGTCCTGTTGCAGGTGGTTCTGAACATACTCACTGTTTATCACAGCTCCATGTTTGGTATCAGAGGCGGATTTTGAAATTCTACTCTGTATTCCAAGATCCAAGTCATTTATACACAGCAAAATTAAACAGTGGCCCGAGCACTGGCCCTGGGGGAATACCCACTGTCTAACACCTTTCAGTCTGAAAAACTCCCATTTACTATGACACACTGTTTTCTCTATGTAAACCATTTTTTTATCCAATTGGACACTGACCCTCCCATTCCATTTGACTCAATTTTGGTAATTAAACTTTTCTGTGGCACTTTATCAAACACATTGTTCAAACCAATCTAGACAACATCCATCACATTCCCTTCATCAACCTTCTCTGTTACATCATCAAAAGTGCAATTAGATTAGTCAAGCATGACTTTCCTTTTGTAAATCTATGCTGGCTATCCTGAAGTAACTCAAACCTCTCAAATGCTTGTGGTTTTATCCCTGATATTGTTCTAAAACCTTTCCCACCACTGATGTTGGACTATCTGGCCTGTAGTTGTGAGGAATGTGTGCTGTCCATTGATGTATCCGCTAGGTGAGAGAGGCCATCTATGTTGGGTGAAGTTAATACACCTTTTTCTCCCTCAGCAGGGAGAAACAGGATAAGGGGACCCCTGGCTTTGTGAGGATAGCTGCATTCCTGTTTTTTGAGATGTCTCTACGGTGTCCCCATGTCAACGGGGAGAGGTACAGGAACTGGAAGAACTCTCACTTCATTAATGTACAGTTGGTGTGCGAGCATGCCCAGTACATCATGTTGGTGAATGTCCACCATCCTGGCAGCAGCCACCATCCCTTCATTCTGAAGCAGTCAGCCCGTCCCGACACATCGGGCCCCCATGCAGAACCAGAATGTGGCTCCTCGGAGACAAATGTAACCTCCCCTCTCCAGACACAGCTCATGTTTCTACTCCCCCAAACCTCCTCCCACCACCACCCAACCTCACACAATTAACATGTGTATAATGTGAACAATGAAGTCACCAGGAACATGGTGGAACAGACCATCAGTGCGATGAAGTAATGCATCCACTGTCCGAATCGCCAGAGGGAGCCCTCCAGTCCACACTGGAGCAGGTGTCCAAGTTCATGGTGTTCTGCTGCACCCTTCATATCATCACCATCATGAGGACACAGGCATGGGAACCAGGAATCCGGAGGCTACCTCAGGAGGAGGAGGAGGAGGCAGGGAGGATATTTCCTGGATGCCTTCGACCCAGAAAGACCGTCAGAGAGACCCTGCTAATATTCTGTTTCCCATAGGACAACATCTCTTTCCCACCATGGATCCCCCATTCTCCATCATTACACCAATCTGAGACGCCCCATCACATTGTCCCCTTGCTCACCATCCTGCAATAAAAAACACCAACAAAATTATTTACTTTGACATCTTTACCCTACAGCACATCCAATTATACAAACAAAACTGAACTATGCACCCCTGTGTATTCTCTTAGTGCCTGTCTTGTGGGTTCCCTCGACTTGACTAGTGCTCCTACACAGTGTTTCTCCAATGACTGCAGCATGGCTGATGGAGGGCTGCTGACTTTCCCTGGGGGAGACTCCAGGTGGCCTTGCAGGACGTCCTCGAGCAGCTCTGGGCTTTGAGGACTGGGCGTCGGACTGCACCACCTCGACATGGGCAGCAGTAGCCTGGGATGTCTGATGGGTAACAGCAAGTACACTGGTGGAGTGGCAGTGAAGGGAGAACAAATACTGTCATCCTGAGAGAGGACAGCAGGTTCATGCTCCATGGAGACACTGTCAGTCCCACGGGGCGACAGTTCATCAATCCGAGTAATCTACTGGATCACAGATTGCTGGACTGCTGTGAGATCCTGCAAACCCCTTTGAACACTGAGATCCACAGCCATGTTGACAGCAGTCTGATCCTGCATGGCAGCAAGCATGGATCTCATGACATAAAAGCAAAATACTGCAGATGCTGGAAATCTGAAACAAAAACAAGAAATGCTGGATTCACTCAGCAGGTCTGGCAGCATCTGTGGAAAGAGAAGCAGAGTTGACGTTTCGGGTCAGTGACCCTTCTTCGGAAAAGTAGGACCCTTCCGAAGAAGGGTCACTGACCCGAAATGTTAACTGTGCTTCTCTTTCCACAGATGCTGCCAGACCTGCTGAGTGATTCCAGCATTTCTTGTTTTTGTTATGGATCTCATGACTTCAGTCTGAGCTTCCACTGCAGCACTGAGACGTCATATAACTCTGGACTCTTGAGCATCTCCGAGTTTAATTACTCTACCATTGATGGCCGTACCTTCGGCTGCCGAGGCCCTAAGCTCTGGAAGAGAAGAGCAGAACGTCTTTAAGGTAGGAATTCCTGGAATAGAAGTGACAGTGAATTAAATACTAAAATAAAAACAAAATACTGCGGTTGCTGGAAATCTGAAATGAGAACAGAAAGTGCCAGAAATACTCAGCAAGTCTGGCAGCATCTGTGCAGAGAGAAACAGAGTTAATGTTTCAGATCTGTGTCCCTTCATCAGAACTGGAAAACGTTAGAAATGTAACAGTCTGTCATTTAAACTCTCCCCTCTCCGTCCCATCACAATCCTTCCTTCTTGTTCCTCTTCCCCTTCCCCTCTTTCACTTGCTCAAAGACTGTTACATTTCTAACATTTACCGGTTCAATTGACAATTTCCTGTGATATGCTAATTTCATTGTATTTCTGGCTTTACTTATTCAAAACTCTCTTAAAGTTCCCCTACCCCCGCCCCGCCCCGCAACTCTTAGCGATGAACACACACACGTTTGATCGAGTGTAAACTCTCTCTGTCTCCTAATCCATTTGGACAGTGAGAATAAAAACTGATCATATTATTTGAATGGTGATGGATTGCAGAAGTCAGAGTTGCAGAGGGATATGTGTATCCTGCTGCATGAATTGTATAAGGTTAGTCAGCAGGTTCAGCAAGTAATTAGGAAAACTAATAAAATATTATCATTTATTGCGAGCGGAATAGAACACAAATGTAGGGTGTTTATATTTCAGTTATACAGGTCATTGATGAGACCTCATCTGGAGTACTGTGTACAGTATTGGTCTCCTTATTTAAGGTAGCATGCAAATGCGTTGGAAGCAATTCAGAGAAGGTTTCCGAGACTAATACCTGGAATGGGCGGGTTGTCTTATGTTGAAAGGCTGGCGGGCTAGTCTTATATCAGCTGGGGTTTAGAAAAGTAAGAGGCGACAAGATTGAAGCATATAAGACGATTAGGAAAGTAAGAGGCGACAAGATTGAAGCATATAAGACTCTGAGTGTGGGCCAGAGCAAGAGAGGGAGACAGAGAAAGAAACAGGGAGAGAGAGAGAGAGAGAGTTCAGCTCATCTGCTGCTCAAACTCTCATCCATGCCTTTGTTGACTTGAGACTTGACTATTCTAACACACTCCCAGCTGGTCTCCCACATTAAAACTTTCTGTAACCTTGTAATCATCCAAAACTCTGCTGCCATCTTCTAATTTACACCAAATTCTGTTCACCTAACATCCCCGTGCTCACTGACCTACATTGGCTCTTGTTCCAGTAACACCTCAATTTTAATATTCTCACTCGTGTGATCAAATCCCTCCATGTCCTCAACCCTCTGATTATCCCAATCCCCTGTTCATTTCCAATATTCCTGAAACTTGTTCATCTGAAAGTCTTGTTCTAATTCCCTTTTTAAAGTGAGTTTCATTCACTCTGCCTCTCCCTGACCGCACATTTCATCTCTCCAGCTCCACTGATGTTGTGGAAGTTTGGATCCATACAATGGTGTGAGCTGCACTGCTGGTCACATCCAGCACATTGTGCAGGACACCCAGGCTGGCCGGGGTGATAGCGTGGGTGTAACATGTGTGTGTCTGCAGCGTGAGGAGGGGTCTGAATAAGATGTCAATCATCCATTCCCGCAGCTTTGATGCACGTCTGTGAAACTTGGTCTGTGCATGTCCACTGACCGCCTCTGTTAGTCGCTCTCAGCTGAACATGCATTCAGCGGCACGAAGAACCCCCTGGTGTTATTTAAAATGACCAGGCATCCAAATTACAGGTTTAGGGCTTTTGACGTACTTCTGCTATTGTAAAGTTAGTGGAGGTGCTGTGGATGGTTTTCTGGAGGTTGTGTTGTGAGCTGCTGCAGACATTCAGGGAGGACAGAGTATTTGGTGACACAACTCTGGACGAGGTATTGGACTGTAGTTACAGTGTCTCTGTGTCTGTAACATGACCAACAAATGGAGCGGAGGCTGCAGAGAGGGGAAGCTCTGTAAAGAGAGAGGAGGAGGGGGCTCTGCCCTACCCACCCCTGGTTTTCCAAGGGCAAAAAGAGCAGTGGTCCTAATACCGAGCCTTGGGGAACACCACTGTATACTCCTATCGAGTCTGAACAACAACCTTTCACCACTTCTCTCTGTTTACTGTTCCTTAGTCAATGTTATATCCACACTGTCACTGTCCCTTTCATCCATAAGGTTCAGTTTTCCTAACCTGTCCATTGAATGACACTTGATCAAACACCTTTTGAAAGTCCATATATATAACTTCAATCACACCACCCTCATCAACCCTCTCCATTGTTTTATCAAATAACTCCATCAAGTTTACCTCAGCACTACCTCTCTCCACTCCTCCACTGTTGTTAAATTATCAGACTGCTTATCCGACATCCAGTGCTAGATGAGCAGAAATTTCCTCCAGTTAAATATTGGGAAGACTGATGCCATTGTTTTCACTCCCCACTCCAACTCTGTTCCCTTGCTATTGATTCCATCCCTCTTCCTGGTGACAGTCTGAGATGCAGACAATATGTTTACATCCTTGGTGTCACATTTCACCCAAAACGATCTTTAACCTCATTTTCAGGAATTCATTGCAACCGCCTATTTCCACCTCAGTAACATCACCCGACTTCACCCCTGTCTCAGCCCATCTGCTGCTGAAACCTCATTCATGCATTCGTCACCTCTAGATGTGATTATTCCAACTCACTCCTTGCTGATCTCCCACATTCTACTCTCTGTAAACTTGAGGTCATCCAAAACTCTGCTGCCCATGTCTTAGCTCACACCAAGTCCCGTTCATCTATCACTGACTGACATTGGCTCCCAGTCAAGTAATGTCTTGATTTTAAAATTATTTTCCTTGTTTTCAGATCCCTCCATGGCCTCGCCCCCCGCACCATATCTTTGTAATCTCCTCCACCTCCACAACCCACCGAGATATATGTACTCCTCTAATTCCGGCCTCTAGTGCACCCGGATTTTAATCACTGCACCACTGGCGACTAGGTCTTCAGCTGCCTAGGACCAATGTTCTGGAATATCCTCACTGCACTGTTTTTCTTTTCATTCGTTCATGGGATGTGGGTGTCACTGACAAGGCCAGCATTTTTTGCCCATCCCTAATTGCCCTTGAATACTGAGTGGTTTGCTGGACCTTTCAGAATTCAGTTTAGAGTCAACCACATTGTTGTGGGTTTGGAGTCACATGGAGGTCAGACCGTATAAGGATGGCAGATTTCCATTGCTGAAGAACATCAGTAAGCCAGGCTGTTTTTTTTTTATGACGATCAATGATAGCATCATGGCACCATTGCTGAGAATAGTTTTCAAATGAAGATTTGTATTAATTAATTGAATTTTAGCTCATATTGAATTTTAACTTGCACCAGTTACCACGGTGGGATTTGAACCCATGTCCTCAGAGAATCAGCCTGAGCCTCAGTATTACAATTTTGGTAATATTACCACTCCGCTACGGTCACCACCTTTCCGTCTCGCTTTCCTCCTTTCAGGTACTCCTTAAAACCTATCTCTTTGTTCAAGCTGTTGGCCATCTGATCTAATATCTCATGTTGTGTCTCAGTGTCATACTTTGCTTCGTAATGATCCTGAGAAGCACTTTGGGATGTTTTATAACATTAAAAGCACTATATAAATATAAGTTGTTGTTGAGGTTTGCCAGACATGCTTTTTCATCACCATATCCCTACTGCTGTCTATTTATTATTCCATGTTTTTCAAAGCAATGAATATATTTGTCCTGGGTTATGAAATTTCCCCATCAGTGACGTTAAACTGTCTGGTCAGTAAATACAGTGTTTACTCAATCGCTCCTTTTTTTCAAGTAGGGTGTAACATTTACAACCCTCCAGACCTCTGTCACAACTCGCATATCCAAGGAGGATTGAAAAATTCTGTTCAGTGCCTCCGCTATTCCCACCTTTCCTTCCCTCAGCATCTTTCATACATCCCATCCAGACCGGATAAATGTTCTACTTTATTGTGGTACAAACAGTGCTGGACTGAAAGGGGTTAACTGAAACTGTTTGTTCAGTGACTGGTATTAATGTCAGTCTCCACGGACCCTAATTGTTTCACTGGAGGGTTTCCAACTTCTATTAATATGGGAGTCATTTCAATGTATTATCACATAGTGTCAACAGAAGCATCAAACCCGGCAGTAAGAGGGACAAACAGCTCCAGACAGAGGGAGAGGATAGATCAGAATCTGAGAACAATAAATGGGAATGTTACAACAATGGGTCAGAATCTGAGAACAATAGATTGGAATGTTACAACAATGGGTCAGAATCTGAGAACAATAGATTGGAATGTTACAACAATGGGTCAGAATCTGAGAACAATAGATTGGAATGTTACAACAATGGGTCAGAATCTGAAAACAATAGATGGGAATGTTTCAACAATGGACAGGAGTTTCATCTGGCAATTTGACGATCTTTCCACATATTATGACTGGTACTCATTAGACTATCGGATCTTTTTAGCTCTTCAGGTTATTCAATATATTTACTATCCCATCCTCGCTATTATTGGTGTTCCTGGTAAGACTCTTTATCCAGCTATTAATTCTATGAACCGTGTTTAACTGAATTACTGCCCCTGTCATTTTCTCATCCCTCTTTGCTGTTGTTGTTAGTCCTGGTGAGTCTTTGATAAAGGCTGTAAACTCGACAAAGCATTGCTAATTTTGTTACTGGTCGTGTAATTTTCTCTCTAGGCGTTGCTTGTGTTTATGTTCCTGGTTAGACCTTGTATAGAGCTATCAGATTGTTGCTGTGCCTAATCTGCACTTCCTCTTGAAGAATTCACAGAATCGGACTGGTGGAAGGTATATCAATGTTTATTCACACATTAAATCATCAGGTACAAGCACTCACTACTTGCATGTTATACTACCCCAAGACACGAGGTGATCAGTCTCAGAATGGCAGCTGCTTTTCTATTCTCTGAGTCCATGACTCAGGGAATTTTCTTGAGTGTTCTTCCTCGGGGTTCTCGTGCTGTCACCATTTTCAGCCATTGTCTACTGTGAGTCTAATCAGACCTCATGCCAATAGAAACTCCTTTATCTGGTTTGTGCAGGGACACTGTCTGGTAGAATCTCTCTCTTGTTTCAGCCTGCTTTTCTGTATGGTCTACAATTCCTTGACCATCTGTTTGCTGTGCTCCTTCTAACCAGCCCCTCTATGTTTCAAAACGTTGTGTATTGTTGTGTGACGAGCCTCATTGTTTCAATTACGTTTTTATGTGTTTTTACTGAGTCTACACCCACCACCACACCACCCCCACCACCCCCCGTCCCCCTCTGATCATGCAGGGCTATGCCCAAGGGATCACACTCTCATGTCTCTTTGGTAGTACACTTCTGCAATTATAATTTCATTGTTAACGCAAGATCATAAGCAGTGTAATGTTAAAGAAAGCACAATGTTAACATCATTGTTACTTAATTAGTCACTTGTGCGAGCATAACGCAGTCGCAATTTGACTTTTAGAATACATTTGTCATTCATTAATTCATTTTAAGTATCTACCAATAGTTATACAACTACCCTCGTGTTACATAATTAATTGTCAATATTTTAATGGAGCAACTTCGAATACTGATTGCCTTTAAGGTCGCTGTCCAACCTGTGTTCATACATCCTTTCACATTCCTTAATTAATTTCTTAAGTTTCCAAATTAAGTATGTCACATATATCACCATGACACCCGAAACGACTATCAGGACATGGGAGATATTTCTAAACCAGGGCGTATCTTCACGTTTGACCCCCAGTTCCATAAGTCCTCCCACCAGGTAGAATCATTTATCTCATCAATCTGAACTTGTATCATCTTCCACTGTTGTTCCAGATTGTAGTACACTACATCAATGGTTTCTCGTTGCTGCCTCTCTTGACCCAAACGTATGGGCAATGGCTGAATAGTATATTTATGTTCCCGAAGGTAATTTATCAAGTCGTCCTTAATACTTTCTGTAACAATTATCGTTTCTGTCTTTCTTTTATGTATGCCGACCAACTCCGTCTTCTCTACTCAGGTTGGTATTTGTGGGTTGACAAGCGACGTACTGTTGCTCACCAGACAAATCCGGTTCTGTCCATACTGGTACTTCTTCATTGTGGTGGTTAAGCAATATCTCCCCTTTGCCTTACAGGCCACATGGGTTAACCTGATAATGCCTTCCTCGTTTCCATGGTGCAATTTACAGTGGTATTAAATCCACATTTTGATTCTGCTGTTTTATATGTATGTATATATATATAGATAGGGTAAGGACATATGACCACCTGGTTTTCCAGACGACACTTAGACAAAGTTGTCCCAATTATCTCCTTTCCAATTTTCACAACATAGGTCAATATATCATAGTATTTTCTGTAACCTCTCCTCGCTGCATCTACTATTCTCTGCAGTAATAGGACAGATGGAAAAGGTTTGCCATCTGCTGACACAAAACCTCTCGCTTCCCACAGAGGTAGGTACTCGGTTAAACTGTTACACACGTACATACTGTCAGAATTTATATCAACCAGTGGGAGAAACATGTGGTTGTGTCAGCACAAAGTGACTGCAGCTCGTTCGGCACACTGCACACTTAAACTCGCCAGTAACTGTAAGGCAATGTCTTTAATAGGTTTTCCATTATGATCCTGTATTTGTAATCCGCACTTTGCCTGCCTAATCCCATCCTCCACTGCAGATGAACCGTCAACAAAAATGTTGAGTGCTGGTTTGATTTCTGTTTTCTTCCGTTGGACACTCCCGCCCCGCACTGATTTTGACACAAAATGTCCCTTGACGGCCTTTTCTGTCAAAACCTGACACTCAGGGGGTTCAGCCTGGTAGATTAAATTGTATGCCAAGCATGTCAAAGTATTTTCCTTTTTTACTGAAATATATCTACCTTGCAAGAGCAAGGCCCACCGAGCAATGTGATTCTGACTAACATTACCGTCCTTCAGTCATCCATCCACTAACAACTGGAAGGGTGTGTGTTCAGTTAGGATAGTAACAGGGCTGAGGCTGACAATATAACATTACCGTCCTTCAACTGTCCATCCAGTAACAACTGGAAGGGTGTGTGTTCAGTTAGGATAATAACAGGGCTGAGGCTGACAATATAACATTACCGTCCTTCAACCGTCCATCCAGTAACAACTGGAAGGGTGTGTGTTCAGTTAGGATAGTAATGGGGCTGAGGCTGAGAATATAACATTACCGTCCTTCAGTCATCCATCCAGCAACAACTGGAAGGGTGTGTGTTCAGTTAGGATAGTAACGGGGCTGAGGCTGACAATATAACATTACCGTCCTTCAACCGTCCATCCAGTAACAACTGGAAAGGCGTGTGTTCAGTTAGGATAGTAACAAGGCTGAGGCTGACAATACAACATTACCGTCCTTCAACCGTCCATCCAGTAACAACTGGAAGGGTGTGTGTTCAGTTAGGATAGTAATGGGGCTGAGGCTGAGAATATAACATTACCGTCCTTCAGTCATCCATCCAGCAACAACTGGAAGGGTGTGTGTTCAGTTAGGATAGTAACGGGGCTGAGGCTGACAATATAACATTACCGTCCTTCAACCGTCCATCCAGTAACAACTGGAAAGGCGTGTGTTCAGTTAGGATAGTAACAAGGCTGAGGCTGACAATACAACATTACCGTCCTTCAACCGTCCATCCAGTAACAACTGGAAGGGTGTGTGTTCAGTTAGGATAGTAACGGGGCTGAGGCTGAGAATATAACATTACCGTCCTTCAGTCATCCATCCAGTAACAACTGGAAGGGTGTGTGTTCAGTTAGGATAGTAACGGGGCTGAGGCTGACAATATAACATTGCCATCCTTCAACCGTCCACCCAGTAACAACTGGAAGGGTGTGTGTTCAGTTAGGATAGTAACGGGGCTGAGGCTGACAATATAACATTACCGTCCTTCAACCATCCATCCAGTGACAACTGGAAGGGTGTGTGTTCAGTTAGGATAGTAACAGGGCTGAGGCTGACAATATAACATTGCCATCCTTCAACCGTCCACCCAGTAACAACTGGAACGGTGTGTGTTCAGTTAGGATAGTAACGGGGCTGAGGCTGACAATATAACATTACCGTCCTTCAACCATCCATCCAGTAACAACTGGAAGGGTGTGTGTTCAGTTAGGATAGTAACGGGGCTGAGGCTGACAATATAACATTACAGTCCTTCAACCGTCCATCCAGGAACAACTGGAAGGGTGTGTGTTCAGTTGGGATAGTAACAGGGCTGAGGCTGACAATATAACATTACCGTCCTTCAACCGTCCATCCAGTAACAACTGGAAGGGTGTGTGTTCAGTTAGGACAGTAACGGGGCTGAGGCTGACAATGTAACATTACCGTCATTCAACCGTCCATCCAGTAACCACTGGAAGGGTGTGTGTTCAGTTAGGATAGTAACAGGGCTGAGGCTGACAATATAACATTACCGTCCTTCAACCATCCATCCAGTAACAACTGGAAGGGTGTGTGTTCAGTTAGGATAGTAACAGGGCTGAGGCTGACAATATAACATTACCGTCCTTCAGTCATCCATCCAGTAACAACTGGAAAGGTGTGTGTTCAGTTAGGATAGTAACGGGGCTGAGGCTGACAATATAACATTACCGTCCTTCAGTCATCCATCCAGTAACAACTGGAAGGGTGTGTGTTCAGTTAGGATAGTAACGGGGCTGAGGCTGACAATATAACATTACCGTCCTTCAACCGTCCATCCAGTAACAACGGGAAGGGTGTGTGTTCAGTTAGGATAGTAACGGGGCTGAGGCTGACAATATAACATTACCGTCCTTCAGTCATCCATCCAGTAACAACTGGAAGGGTGTGTGTTCAGTTAGGATCGTAACAAGGCTGAGGCTGACAATATAACATTACCGTCCTTCAACCATCCATCCAGTAACAACTGGAAGGGTGTGTGTTCAGTTAGGATAGTAACGGGGCTGAGGCTGACAATATAACATTACCGTCCTTCAGTCATCCATCCAGTAACAACTGGAAGGGTGTGTGTTCAGTTAGGATAGTAACAGGGATGAGGCTGACAATATAACATTACCGTCCTTCAACCGTCCATATAGTAACAACTGGAAGGGTGTGTGTTCAGTTCGGATAGTAACAGGGATGAGGCTGACAATATAACATTACCGTCCTTCAACCGTCCATCCAGTCGCAACTGGAAGGGTGTGTGTTCAGTTAGGATAGTAACAGGGATGAGGCTGACAATATAACATTACCGTCCTTCAACCGTCCATCCAGTAACAACTGGAAGGGTGTGTGTTCAGTTATGATAGTAACAGGGCTGAGGCTGACAATATAACATTACCGTCCTTCAACCGTCCATCCAGTAACAACTGGAAGGGTGTGTGTTCAGTTAGGATAGTAAGAGGGCTGAGGCTGACAATATAACATTACCGTCCTTCAACCGTCCATCCAGTAACAACTGGAAGGGTGTGTGTTCAGTTTGGATAGTAACAGGGCTGAGGCTGACAATATAACATTACCGTCCTTCAGTCATCCATGCAGTAACAACTAGAAGGGTATCTGTTCAGTTAGGATAGTAAGAGGGCTGAGGCTGACAATATAACATTACCGTCCTTCAACCGTCCATCCAGTAACAACTGGAAGGGTGTGTGTTCAGTTAGGATAGTAACAGGGCTGAGGCTGACAATATAACAATACCGTCCTTCAACCGTCCATCCAGTAACAACTGGAAGGGTGTGTGTTCAGTTAGGATAGTAACAGGGCTGAGGCTGACAATATAACATTACCGTCCTTCAACCGTCCATCCACCAACAACTGGAAGGGTGTGTGTTCAGTTAGGATAGTAACAGGGCTGAGGCTGACAATATAACATTACCGTCCTTCAGTCATCCATCCAGTAACAACTGGAAGGGTGTCTGTTCAGTTAGGATAGTAAGAGGGCTGAGGCTGACAATATAACATTACCGTCCTTCAGTCATCCATCCAGTAACACCTGGAAGGGTGTCTGTTCAGTTTGGATAGTAACAGGGCTGAGGCTGACAATATAACACTACCGCCCTTCAGTCATCCATCCAGTAACAACTGGAAGGGTGTGTGTTCAGTTAGGATAGTAACGGGGCTGAGGCTGACAATATAACATTACCGTCCTTCAACCGTCCATCCAGTAACAACTGGAAGGGTGTGTGTTCAGTTAGGATCGTAACAATGCTGAGGTTGACAATATAACATTACCGTCCTTCAGTCATCCATCCAGTAACAACTGGAAGGGTGTGTGTTCAGTTAGGATAGTAACAGGGCTGAGGCTGACAATATAACATTACCGTCCTTCAGTCATCCATCCACTAACAACTGGAAGGGTGTGTGTTCAGTTCGGATAGTAACAGGGATGAGGCTGACAATATAACATTACCGTCCTTCAACCGTCCATCCAGTAACAACTGGAAGGGTGTGTGTTCAGTTCGGATAGTAACAAGGCTGAGGCTGACAATATAACATTACCGTCCTTCACTCATCCATCCAGTAACAACGGGAAGGGTCTGTGCTCAGTTAGGATAGTAACGGGGCTGAGGCTGACAATATAACATTACCGTCCTTCAACCATCCATCCAGTAACAACTGGAAGGGTGTGTGTTCAGTTATGATAGTAACAGGGCTGAGGCTGACAATATAACAGTACCGTCCTTCAACCGTCCATCCAGTCACAACTGGAAGGGTGTGTGTTCAGTTAGGATAGTAAGAGGGCTGAGGCTGACAATATAACATTACCGTCCTTCAACCGTCCATCCAGTCACAACTGGAAGGGTGTCTGTTCAGTTAGGATAGTAAGAGGGCTGAGGCTGACAATATAACATTACCGTCCTTCAACCGTCCATCCAGTAACAACTGGAAGGGTGTGTGTTCAGTTAGGACAGTAACGGGGCTGAGGCTGACAATGTAACATTACCGTCATTCAACCGTCCATCCAGTAACCACTGGAAGGGTGTGTGTTCAGTTAGGATAGTAACAGGGCTGAGGCTGACAATATAACATTACCGTCCTTCAACCATCCATCCAGTAACAACTGGAAGGGTGTGTGTTCAGTTAGGATAGTAACAGGGCTGAGGCTGACAATATAACATTACCGTCCTTCAGTCATCCATCCAGTAACAACTGGAAAGGTGTGTGTTCAGTTAGGATAGTAACGGGGCTGAGGCTGACAATATAACATTACCGTCCTTCAGTCATCCATCCAGTAACAACTGGAAGGGTGTGTGTTCAGGTAGGATAGTAACGGGGCTGAGGCTGACAATATAACATTACCGTCCTTCAACCGTCCATCCAGTAACAACGGGAAGGGTGTGTGTTCAGTTAGGATAGTAACGGGGCTGAGGCTGACAATATAACATTACCGTCCTTCAGTCATCCATCCAGTAACAACTGGAAGGGTGTGTGTTCAGTTAGGATCGTAACAAGGCTGAGGCTGACAATATAACATTACCGTCCTTCAACCATCCATCCAGTAACAACTGGAAGGGTGTGTGTTCAGTTAGGATAGTAACGGGGCTGAGGCTGACAATATAACATTACCGTCCTTCAGTCATCCATCCAGTAACAACTGGAAGGGTGTGTGTTCAGTTAGGATAGTAACAGGGATGAGGCTGACAATATAACATTACCGTCCTTCAACCGTCCATATAGTAACAACTGGAAGGGTGTGTGTTCAGTTCGGATAGTAACAGGGATGAGGCTGACAATATAACATTACCGTCCTTCAACCGTCCATCCAGTCGCAACTGGAAGGGTGTGTGTTCAGTTAGGATAGTAACAGGGATGAGGCTGACAATATAACATTACCGTCCTTCAACCGTCCATCCAGTAACAACTGGAAGGGTGTGTGTTCAGTTATGATAGTAACAGGGCTGAGGCTGACAATATAACATTACCGTCCTTCAACCGTCCATCCAGTAACAACTGGAAGGGTGTGTGTTCAGTTAGGATAGTAAGAGGGCTGAGGCTGACAATATAACATTACCGTCCTTCAACCGTCCATCCAGTAACAACTGGAAGGGTGTGTGTTCAGTTTGGATAGTAACAGGGCTGAGGCTGACAATATAACATTACCGTCCTTCAGTCATCCATCCAGTAACAACTAGAAGGGTATCTGTTCAGTTAGGATAGTAAGAGGGCTGAGGCTGACAATATAACATTACCGTCCTTCAACCGTCCATCCAGTAACAACTGGAAGGGTGTGTGTTCAGTTAGGATAGTAACAGGGCTGAGGCTGACAATATAACAATACCGTCCTTCAACCGTCCATCCAGTAACAACTGGAAGGGTGTGTGTTCAGTTAGGATAGTAAGAGGGCTGAGGCTGACAATATAACATTACCGTCCTTCAACCGTCCATCCACCAACAACTGGAAGGGTGTGTGTTCAGTTAGGATAGTAACAGGGCTGAGGCTGACAATATAACATTACCGTCCTTCAGTCATCCATCCAGTAACAACTGGAAGGGTGTCTGTTCAGTTAGGATAGTAAGAGGGCTGAGGCTGACAATATAACATTACCGTCCTTCAGTCATCCATCCAGTAACAACTGGAAGGGTGTCTGTTCAGTTTGGATAGTAACAGGGCTGAGGCTGACAATATAACACTACCGTCCTTCAGTCATCCATCCAGTAACAACTGGAAGGGTGTGTGTTCAGTTAGGATAGTAACGGGGCTGAGGCTGACAATATAACATTACCGTCCTTCAACCGTCCATCCAGTAACAACTGGAAGGGTGTGTGTTCAGTTAGGATCGTAACAATGCTGAGGCTGACAATATAACATTACCGTCCTTCAGTCATCCATCCAGTAACAACTGGAAGGGTGTGTGTTCAGTTAGGATAGTAACAGGGCTGAGGCTGACAATATAACATTACCGTCCTTCAGTCATCCATCCACTAACAACTGGAAGGGTGTGTGTTCAGTTCGGATAGTAACAGGGATGAGGCTGACAATATAACATTACCGTCCTTCAACCGTCCATCCAGTAACAACTGGAAGGGTGTGTGTTCAGTTCGGATAGTAACAAGGCTGAGGCTGACAATATAACATTACCGTCCTTCACTCATCCATCCAGTAACAACGGGAAGGGTCTGTGCTCAGTTAGGATAGTAACGGGGCTGAGGCTGACAATATAACATTACCGTCCTTCAACCATCCATCCAGTAACAACTGGAAGGGTGTGTGTTCAGTTATGATAGTAACAGGGCTGAGGCTGACAATATAACAGTACCGTCCTTCAACCGTCCATCCAGTCACAACTGGAAGGGTGTGTGTTCAGTTAGGATAGTAAGAGGGCTGAGGCTGACAATATAACATTACCGTCCTTCAACCGTCCATCCAGTCACAACTGGAAGGGTGTCTGTTCAGTTAGGATAGTAAGAGGGCTGAGGCTGACAATATAACATTACCGTCCTTCAACCGTCCATCCAGTCACAACTGGAAGGGTGTCTGTTCAGTTAGGATAGTAAGAGGGCTGAGGCTGACAATATAACATTACCGTCCTTCAGTCATCCATCCAGTAACAACTAGAAGGGTGTCTGTTCAGTTAGGATAGTAAGAGGGCTGAGGCTGACAATATAACATTACCGTCCTTCAACCGTCCATCCAGTAACAACTGGAAGGGTGTGTGTTCAGTTAGGATAGTAACGGGGCTGAGGCTGACAATATAACATTACCGTCCTTCAACCGTCCATCCAGTAACAACTGGAAGGGTGTGTGTTCAGTTAGGATAGTAACGGGGCTGAGGCTGACAATATAACATTACCGTCCTTCAACCGTCCATCCACCAACAACTGGAAGGGTGTGTGTTCAGTTAGGATAGTAACAGGGCTGAGGCTGACAATATAACAATACCGTCCTTCAACCATCCATCCAGTAACAACTGGAAGGGTGTGTGTTCAGTTAGGATAGTAACAGGGCTGAGGCTGACAATATAACAATACCGTCCTTCAACCATCCATCCAGTAACAACTGGAAGGGTGTGTGTTCAGTTAGGATAGTAACGGGGCTGAGGCTGACAATATAACATTACCGTCCTTCAGCCGTCCATCCAGTAACAACTGGAAGGGTGTGTGTTCAGTTAGGATAGTAACAGGGCTGAGGCTGACAATATAACAATACCGTCCTTCAACCATCCATCCAGTAACAACTGGAAGGGTGTGTGTTCAGTTAGGATAGTAACAGGGCTGAGGCTGACAATATAACAATACCGTCCTTCAACCATCCATCCAGTAACAACTGGAAGGGTGTCTGTTCAGTTAGGATAGTAAGATGGCTGAGGCTGACAATATAACATTACCGTCCTTCAACCGTCCATCCAGTAACAACTGGAAGGGTGTGTGTTCAGTTAGGATAGTAACGGGACTGAGGCTGACAATATAACATGACCGTCCTTCAGTCATCCATCCATTAACAACTGGAAGGGTGTGTGTTCAGTTAGGATAGTAACAGGGCTGAGGCTGACAATATAACATTACCATCCTTCAACCGTCCATCCAGTAACAACGGGAAGGGTGTGAATTCAGTTAGGATAGTAACAGGGCTGAGGCTGACAATATAACATTACCGTCCTTCAACCGTCCATCCAGTAACAACTGGAAGGGTGTGTGTTCAGTTAGGATAGTAACAGGGCTGAGGCTGACAATATAACATTGCCGTCCTTCAGTCATCCATCCAGTAACAACTGGAAGTGTGTGTGTTCAGTTAGGATAGTAACAAGGCTGAGGCTGACAATATAACATTACCGTCCTTCAACCGTCCATCCAGTAACAACTGGAAGGGTGTGTGTTCAGTTAGGATAGTAACGTGGCTGAGGCTGACAATATAACATTACCGTCCTTCAACCGTCCATCCAGTAACAACTGGAAGGGTGCGTGTTCAGTTAGGATAGTAACAAGGCTGAGGCTGACAATATAACATTACCGTCCTTCAACTGTCCATCCAGTAACAACTGGAAGGGTGTGTGTTCAGTTAGGATAGTAACGTGGCTGAGGCTGACAATATAACATTACCGTCCTTCAACCGTCCATCCAGTAACAACTGGAAGGGTGTGTGTTCAGTTAGGATAGTAACAGGGCTGAGGCTGACAATATAACATTACCATCCTTCAACCGTCCATCCAGTAACAACTGGAAGGGTGTGTGTTCAGTTAGGATAGTAACGGGGCTGAGGCTGACAATATAACATTACCGTCCTTCAGTCATCCATCCAGTAACAACTGGAAGGGTGTGTGTTCAGTTAGGATAGTAACAGGGATGAGGCTGACAATATAACATTACCGTCCTTCAACCGTCCATATAGTAACAACTGGAAGGGTGTGTGTTCAGTTCGGATAGTAACAGGGATGAGGCTGACAATATAACATTACCGTCCTTCAACCGTCCATCCAGTCGCAACTGGAAGGGTGTGTGTTCAGTTAGGATAGTAACAGGGATGAGGCTGACAATATAACATTACCGTCCTTCAACCGTCCATCCAGTAACAACTGGAAGGGCGTGTGTTCAGTTAGGATAGTAACGGGGCTGAGGCTGACAATATAACATTACCGTCCTTCAACCATCCATCCAGTAACAACTGGAAGGGTGTGTGTTCAGTTATGATAGTAACAGGGCTGAGGCTGACAATATAACATTACCGTCCTTCAACCGTCCATCCAGTAACAACTGGAAGGGTGTGTGTTCAGTTAGGATAGTAAGAGGGCTGAGGCTGACAATATAACATTACCGTCCTTCAGCCGTCCATCCACTAACAACTGGAAGGGTATCTGTTCAGTTAGGATAGTAAAGGGGCTGAGGCTGACAATATAACATTACCGTCCTTCAGCCGTCCATCCACTAACAACTGGAAGGGTGTGTGTTCAGTTAGGATAGTAAAGGGGCTGAGGCTGACAATATAACATTACCGTCCTTCAGTCATCCATCCAGTAACAACTGGAAGGGTATCTGTTCAGTTAGGATAGTAAAGGGGCTGAGGCTGACAATATAACATTACCGTCCTTCAACCATCCATCCAGTAACAACTGGAAGGGTGTGTGTTCAGTTATGATAGTAACAGGGCTGAGGCTGACAATATAACATTACCGTCCTTCAACCATCCATCCAGTAACAACTGGAAGGGTGTCTGTTCAGTTATGATAGTAACAGGGCTGAGGCTGACAATATAACATTACCGTCCTTCAACCGTCCATCCAGTAACAACTGGAAGGGTATCTGTTCAGTTAGGATAGTAAAGGGGCTGAGGCTGACAATATAACATTACCGTCCTTCAGTCATCCATCCAGTAACAACTGGAAGGGTATCTGTTCAGTTAGGATAGTAACGGGGCTGAGGCTGACAATATAACATTACCGTCCTTCAACCGTCCATCCAGTAACAACTGGAAGGGTGTGTGTTCAGTTTGGATAGTAACAGGGCTGAGGCTGACAATATAACATTACCGTCCTTCAACCGTCCATCCAGTAACAACTGGAAGGGTGTGTGTTCAGTTAGGATAGTAACGGGGCTGAGGCTGACAATATAACATTACCGTCCTTCAACAATCCATCCAGTAACAACTGGAAGGCTGTGTGTTCAGTTATGATAGTAACAGGGCTGAGGCTGACAATATAACATTACCGTCCTTCAACCGTCCATCCAGTAACAACTGGAAGGGTGTGTGTTCAGTTAGGATAGTAACAGGGCTGAGGATGACAATATAACATTACTGTCCTTCAACCGTCCATCCAGTAACAACTGGAAGGGTGTGTGTTCAGTTAGGATAGTAACGGGCTGAGGCTGACAATATAACATTACCGTCCTTCAACCGTCCATCCAGTAACAACTGGAAGGGTGTGTGTTGAGTTAGGATAGTAAGAGGGCTGAGGCTGACAATATAACATTACTGTCCTTCAACCGTCCATCCAGTAACAACTGGAAGGGTGTGTGTTCAGTTAGGATAGTAACAGGGCTGAGGCTGACAATATAACAATACCGTCCTTCAACCGTCCATCCAGTAACAACTGGAAGGGTGTGTGTTCAGTTAGGATAGTAACAGGGCTGAGGCTGACAATATAACATTACCGTCCTTCAACCGTCCATCCACCAACAACTGGAAGGGTGTCTGTTCAGTTAGGATAGTAAGAGGGCTGAGGCTGACAATATAACATTACCGTCCTTCAACCGTCCATCCAGTAACAACTGGAAGGGTGTGTGTTCAGTTAGGATAGTAACAGGGCTGAGGCTGACAATATAACATTACCGTCCTTCAACCGTCCATCCAGTAACAACTGGAAGGGTGTGTGTTCAGTTTGGATAGTAACAGGGCTGAGGCTGACAATATAACACTACCGTCCTTCAGTCATCCATCCAGAAACAACTGGAAGGGTGTGTGTTCAGTTAGGATAGTAACGGGGCTGAGGCTGACAATATAACATTACCGTCCTTCAACCGTCCATCCAGTAACAACGGGAAGGGTGTGTGTTCAGTTAGGATAGTAACGGGGCTGAGGCTGACAATATAACATTACTGTCCTTCAACCGTCCATCCAGTAACAACTGGAAGGGTGTGTGTTTAGTTAGGATAGTAACAGGGCTGAGGCTGACAATATAACATTACCGTCCTTCAGTCATCCATCCAGTAACAACTGGAAGGGTGTGTGTTCAGTTAGGATAGTAACAGGGCTGAGGCTGACAATATAACATTACCGTCCTTCAACCGTCCATCCAGTAACAACTGGAAGGGTGTGTGTTCAGTTAGGATCGTAACAAGGCTGAGGCTGACAATATAACATTACCGTCCTTCAGTCATCCATCCAGTAACAACTGGAAGGGTGTGTGTTCAGTTAGGATCGTAACATGGCTGAGGCTGACAATATAACATTACCGTCCTTCAGTCATCCATCCAGTAACAACTGGAAGGGTGTGTGTTCAGTTAGGATAGTAACAGGGATGAGGCTGACAATATAACATTACCGTCCTTCAACCGTCCATCCAGTAACAACGGGAAGGGTGTGTGTTCAGTTAGGATAGTAACGGGGCTGAGGCTGACAATATAACATTACCGTCCTTCAACCGTCCATCCAGTAACAACTGGAAGGGTGTGTGTTCAGTTAGGATCGTAACAAGGCTGAGGCTGACAATATAACATTACCGTCCTTCAGTCATCCATCCAGTAACAACTGGAAGGGTGTGTGTTCAGTTAGGATCGTAACAAGGCTGAGGCTGACAATATAACATTACCGTCCTTCAGTCATCCATCCAGTAACAACTGGAAGGGTGTGTGTTCAGTTCGGATAGTAACAGGGATGAGGCTGACAATATAACATTACCGTCCTTCAACCGTCCATCCAGTAACAACTGGAAGGGTGTGTGTTCAGTTCGTATAGTAACAAGGCTGAGGCTGACAATATAACATTACCGTCCTTCAGTCATCCATCCAGTAACAACGGGAAGGGTCTGTGCTCAGTTAGGATAGTAACGGGGCTGAGGCTGACAATATAACATTACCGTCCTTCAACCGTCCATCCAGTAACAACTGGAAGGGTGTGTGTTCAGTTATGATAGTAACAGGGCTGAGGCTGACAATATAACATTACCGTCCTTCAACCGTCCATCCAGTAACAACTGGAAGGGTGTGTGTTCAGTTATGATAGTAACAGGGCTGAGGCTGACAATATAACATTACCGTCCTTCAACCGTCCATCCAGTCACAACTGGAAGGGTGTCTGTTCAGTTAGGATAGTAAGAGGGCTGAGGCTGACAATATAACATTACCGTCCTTCAACCGTCCATCCAGTAACAACTGGAAGGGTGTGTGTTCAGTTAGGATAGTAAGAGGGCTGAGGCTGACAATATAACATTACCGTCCTTCAACCGTCCATCCAGTCACAACTGGAAGGGTGTCTGTTCAGTTAGGATAGTAAGAGGGCTGAGGCTGAGAATATAACATTACCGTCCTTCAACCGTCCATCCAGTAACAACTGGAAGGGTGTGTGTTCAGTTAGGATAGTAACAGGGCTGAGGCTGACAATATAACATTACCGTCCTTCAACCGTCCATCCAGTAACAACTGGAAGGGTGTGTGTTCAGTTAGGATAGTAACAGGGCTGAGGCTGACAATATAACATTACCGTCCTTCAACCGTCCATCCAGTAACAACTGGAAGGGTGTGTGTTCAGTTAGGATAGTAACAGGGCTGAGGCTGACAATATAACATTACCGTCCTTCAACCGTCCATCCACCAACAACTGGAAGGGTGTGTGTTCAGTTAGGATAGTAACAGGGCTGAGGCTGACAATATAACATTACCGTCCTTCAACCGTCCATCCAGTAACAACTGGAAGGGTGTGTGTTCAGTTAGGATAGTAACAGGGCTGAGGCTGACAATATAACAATACCGTCCTTCAACCATCCATCCAGTAACAACTGGAAGGGTGTGTGTTCAGTTAGGATAGTAACGGGGCTGAGGCTGACAATATAACATTACCGTCCTTCAGCCGTCCATCCAGTAACAACTGGAAGGGTGTGTGTTCAGTTAGGATAGTAACAGGGCTGAGGCTGACAATATAACAATACCGTCCTTCAACCATCCATCCAGTAACAACTGGAAGGGTGTCTGTTCAGTTAGGATAGTAAGAGGGCTGAGGCTGACAATATAACATTATCGTCCTTCAACCGTCCATCCAGTAACAACTGGAAGGGTGTGTGTTCAGTTAGGATAGTAACAGGGCTGAGGCTGACAATATAACATTGCCGTCCTTCAGTCATCCATCCAGTAACAACTGGAAGTGTGTGTGTTCAGTTAGGATAGTTCAAGGCTGAGGCTGACAATATAACATTACCGTCCTTCAACCGTCCATCCAGTAACAACTGGAAGGGTGTGTGTTCAGTTAGGATAGTAAGAGGGCTGAGGCTGACAATATAACATTACCGTCCTTCAACCGTCCATCCAGTAACAACTGGAAGGGTGTGTGTTCAGTTAGGATAGTAACAAGGCTGAGGCTGACAATATAACATTACCGTCCTTCAGCCGTCCATCCAGTAACAACTGGAAGGGTGTGTGTTCAGTTAGGATAGTAACAGGGCTGAGGCTGACAATATAACAATACCGTCCTTCAACCATCCATCCAGTAACAACTGGAAGGGTGTCTGTTCAGTTAGGATAGTAAGAGGGCTGAGGCTGACAATATAACATTACCGTCCTTCAACCGTCCATCCAGTAACAACTGGAAGGGTGTGTGTTCAGTTAGGATAGTAACAGGGCTGAGGCTGACAATATAACATTGCCGTCCTTCAGTCATCCATCCAGTAACAACTGGAAGGGTGTGTGTTCAGTTAGGATAGTAACAAGGCTGAGGCTGACAATATAACATTACCGTCCTTCAACCGTCCATCCAGTAACAACTGGAAGGGTGTGTGTTCAGTTAGGATAGTAACAAGGCTGAGGCTGACAATATAACATTACCGTCCTTCAACCGTCCATCCAGTAACAACTGGAAGGGTGTGTGTTCAGTTAGGATAGTAACAGGGCTGAGGCTGACAATATAACATTACCATCCTTCAACCGTCCATCCAGTAACAACGGGAAGGGTGTGAATTCAGTTAGGATAGTAACGGGGCTGAGGCTGACAATATAACATTACCGTCCTTCAACCGTCCATCCAGTAACAACTGGAAGGGTGTGTGTTCAGTTAGGATAGTAACAGGGCTGAGACTGACAATATAAAATTACCGTCCTTCAACCGTCCATCCAGTAACAACTGGAAGGGTGTGTGTTCAGTTAGGATAGTAACAGGGCTGAGGCTGACAATATAACATTACCGTCCTTCAGTCATCCATCCAGTAACAACTGGAAGGGTGTGTGTTCAGTTAGGATAGTAACGTGGCTGAGGCTGACAATATAACATTACCGTCCTTCAGTCATCCAGTAACAACTGGAAGGGTGTGTGTTCAGTTAGGATAGTAACGGGGCTGAGGCTGACAATATAAGTAACATTTTGAATCACCCAGAAGACGTCAGCAAATCTTTTTCACACATTGTCAAGACCCTTTCTACTGACGTTAACAAGTGAGCTGTGTATTCCACTCGTCAGAATCGGCCATGTTTCTTCTGAAGGAATACCGCTGATAAGGTGGTATCTGTGGTAGTGACATCGAGGGCAAAGGGTAGGGGTGGGTCCGGCACCTGTAACACCGGATTTATGGCCAACCACTGGTGGAATGTTGACGGATTATCATGTAATCCCTGGGGGAGACACATCCAGGTGTCCAGTTGTCCGGGAATGTAAACACAAATTTATATTGACACTCTCGTGCCAGCGAGAGTCTGGAAAAACTCCATCTGCCATTTCTCCGCCCTAGTCTCCAACCGATCCAGATCCTGCTGTATCCTCTGACAATCCTCATCATTATCCGCAACTCCACCAAGCTTTGTGTTTTGAACAAACGTACTAATCAGACCAGCTGCATTTTCCTCCAAATCGTATATATATACTACTAACAGCAAAGGTCCCAGCACTAATCCCTGCGGAACACCACTATTCACAGCCCTCCATTCAGAAAAGCGCCCTTCCACTGATACCCTCTGTCTTCTATGACCGAGCCAGTTCTGTATCCATCTTGCCAGCTCACCTCTGCTTCCGTGTGACTTCACCTTTTGCACCAGTCTGCCATGAGGGACCTTGTCAAAGGCTTTACAGAAGTCTGTATGGACAACATCCACTGCCCTTCCTTTATCAATCATCTTCGCCACTTCCTCAAAAAACTCATTCAAGTTAGTGAGACACGACCTCCCCCTCACAAAACCATGCTGCCTCTCGCTACTAATAAGTTCATTTGTTTCCAAATGGAAGTAAATCCTGCCCCGAAGAATCCTCTCTAATAATTTCCCTACCACTGACCAAAGGCTCACCGGCCTGTAATTTCATGGATTATCCTTGCTATCCTTCTTAAACAAAGGAACAACATTTGCTATTCTCCAGTCCTCTGGGACATCACCTATAGCCAATGAGGATGCAAAGATTTCTGTCAAGGCCCCAGCTATTTCTTCACTTGCCTCCCTCAGTATTCTGCATTCGATCCCATTAGGCCCTGGGGACTTATTTACCTTAATGCTTTGCAAGACGCCCGACACCTTCTCCTCTGATCCCACGAACTTCAGAACTCTGTGGAGAACCAGAATGTAACTGCTCGGAGAGAATCACTACCCTGTCTTTACATGGCTCATGATTCACCCCCAAGGAATTCAAACCCCACCATCCATCGCCAACCAACCAGGATATTTCCAGAATATTTCCTGGATGCCTTCCACCCAGACAGGCTGCCGGCGATTGCCAGATTCCGGTTGCCATAGGACAACTTCACTTTCCCACCACGGATTCCCCATTCTCCACCATTGCCCCCATCTGAGATGCCCCATCACAGCATCCGCTTGGTCACCATCCTGCAATAAAAACCTTTTCATGAACATCTTTATCCTACAACACATCCAATTATGCAAACACAACGCAACTATTCACCCTTGTAGATTCCCTTAGTGACTGTCTTGTGGGTTCCCTCGACTTTGCTAGGGATCCTACACAGTGTTTCCCCAGTGTCTGCAGCATGGCTGATGGAAGGCTGCTGACTTTCACTGGGGAGACTGCATATGGCCTTGCAGGACGTCCTCGAGCAGCTCTGGGCTTTGAGGGCTCGGATTCGGAGTGCACCACCTCGACATGGGCAGCAGCAGCCTGGGCTGGCTGATGGGTAACAGCAAGGACACTGGTGGAGTGACAGTGAAGGGAGAACAAATACTGTCATCCTGAGAGAGGACAACAGGTTCCTGCTCCACGGAGACACTGTCATTCCCACGGGGCGACACCGCAGCAATCCTAGTAATCTACTGGATCACAGATTGCTGGACTGCTGTGAGAGCCTGCAAAATCCTTTGAACACTGAGATCCACAGCCATGATGGAAGCAGTCTGATCCTGCATGGCAGCAAGCAATCTGAGTCTGAGCTTCCACTGCAGCACTGAGACGTTGGGTGTCTGCCATCTGTGCTGCAGTGGAAGCTGTGACAATGGTCACCAGACACGGTATCACAGCTGGGTCCGCTAGTGCTGTCATGGAGTTAGTGACCACTTCCACATGGGAAAGAATGTGCTTCAAACTCTGTGCAATCTCCTGTGCCATGTTGGAGTCGGACTCCTCCATGTTCTTTGACAGTGACAACAGACTGTCAATGGACAAAGTATCTCAGTGTACATGTCCATCAGCATTCTCCTGTATGCTGTTCCAGCAATGTTTACATCTGAGTCCTGTGTATTATAACTCGTTTGTGACCTCGCCCTCCGGTGATCTGACACATGAACTATCCTTTCCCCGTGGCCTGGCTGCACCTCACTCGTGCTCGGTGACTCACCACATGCAGATTCCGACTCTATACCACCCTCTAAGGTACACACAGCCAAAGTATTTGATCTGGTGACTGTGAGTTTCAGACCAAGTGGTGGGGCTTCACCATCAGTGCTGTGCTGCTGCTCTCTCTCTGTCACCTGGAGCTGCTGTGACTGGGAAGCTGGCAGTTCTGGGTTATCATTGGAAAGTATAAAATCAGAAGGGGAGGGTTGTGGTGAGGGATTGGGAATGGGATGGAAAGCAGGAGGTCCATGGTCCCACCATCTGCAGCTTGTACTTCTTCCCAGACAGTAGGATGAGGGGGAGGTGGGAGTTAAGAAGGAACATAAGGCAGCAACATAACATCATCCTGAATGCTCTCGGTGATGCTGGATGCCACGGGCTCTGTCACAGCCGGTTCCATGATGTGGAGAATCACCTCCTCCCTCAGGATCAGGGGATGAAGGTATGCCTGGTCCCCACCGGATCACTGTTGCTCCCTGTGTTTATGAGCCACCTTGTCCTGTAAGAGAGAGGGCAGAATGTCATTGATTGTGTTGCACTGTGTTTGTGTGATGTGCCTGCCATAGCTGAAGAGCTGGAGGCATGTGGAGGCAGGGAGAGGTGGATGTGAGGCTGGTATCAGTGGAAGGTGTGTGAGGGTGAGATGGAGTATGTGAATGTTACGTGTGGGTCCTGAGTGTTAGGGACAGCTGATGGGTGAGTGATGGGGGTGTGGTTCATTGAGCAGTGTGAGAGGTTACTGGTGTTGAGGGCAGGAGATGTCATGTGGAGATGAATTCACTGACATTGACCACCCGTGTGAGTTCATTTAACTTCTTCTGGCTCTTCTGCCAGGTCCTCGGGGCCAGACGTCTTGCACTGACCTCCCTGGCCACCTGCTCCTTTTAACTTCGAAGTGCATTTCTTGAGGGTCTGCACCCCACCCCATGGGAACATGGCCTGTCTGCTCATGTCACCCTCCATGACTAAGGCCTCCAGCACCACATCCGTGAACCGCAGAACCCTCTCTCTCTCCTAGTACTCAATTTACCTTGTCTCCAATTGCGGCATTTCACAGTCAGCAGCAGCCTCCTGTGATTCAGTGCAACTTCCCTTTAAGAGGAACAGACTGTCTTTAAGAGCTGAATCCTGGATGAAACACGAGCCAGCCTCACACAACCTTAGGCCCCAGCAGACAGACAGCACCGCGTGTCACCCTAGGCGGTATATAGAATTCGTGGAAATGAGAAGGCAGCAGGAAGTTTGTGTGTCACCTGCCTCAACACGAATAGGCAAGGGCAGATCACGAATTACAATCCCTACACCCGAAAAACGAAGCAAACCCGATTTTCTCGCTATATCTATCTTCCTTTCCCACTTACGCATGTCCTCACTCGCTCTTTACACTCTCTGTCTGTTTCTCATAGAATCAGAGACTGATGCAGTACAAAAGGAGGCTATTCGGCCCATTGTTTCAGTGCTGTCTCTTGAAATGAGCTACTTAATGAATTCCACCACCAACACCCACCCCCCTCAACTTTCCGCAGTCTCCTTTTTTCCTATTCAAGTATTTGCTAAATTCCCTTTTGAAAGATATTATTGAATCTGCTTCCACCATGTTTTCAGGCAGTGAATCCCACATCCCAACAACTCGCTGTGTAAGAAAATTCTCCTCATTTCACCTCTGGTTCTTTGTCAATTACCTTCAATCTGTGTCTTCTTAATACTGAACTTCCTGACACTGGAAACAGTTTCACATTAATTACCCTATCAAAACCCTTAATGATTTTGAATTATATATTAAATCACCCCTTACCCTTCATTGCTCCAAAGAGAACAATCCCAGCTTTTCCAATCTCTCCACATAACTGAATTCCCTGATCCCTGGTACCATTCTAATAAATCACCTCAGTCTCTTCACTAAGTCCTTGACATCCTTATCAAAGTGTGGTGACCAGAATTGGACACAATTCTCCAGCTGGGACCTAACCAATGATGTCCAAACATCAGCATTTCCTCATGAGTTTTATTACTCTGTGCCTCTCTCTCTGACACCAAGGACACTACATGTTACCGTCAAAGATCTGTGTGTGTACGCCGCAGGTCTCTCTAATCCTGCACCCGCTTTATAATGGTACCATTTAGTTTATATTGTTTCTCCTCATACTTCCAACCCATGTCTCACTTCACACTTCACTGTGTTAAATTACATCTGCCATGTTCCTGTCCATTACACCAGTCAGTCTCTGTCCTCCTGAAGTTTGTTACTATCCTTCTCACTGTTTATTAACATTTCTGAGTTTCCAGTCATCACAAAACCTTGACATTATCCCCTCTGTACACAAGCCCATTGTATTAACATACTGCAACAGTGATCCCAACAGTGACCATCGGGATAATAGAAGCAAAATACTGAGGATGATGGAAATCTGAAATAAGTACAAGGAATGCTGGAAATACACAGCAGGTCTGGGAGCACCTGTGGAGAGAGAAGTAGAGTTAATATTTCAGGTCAGTGACCCTTCTTCAGAACAGGGGAACGCCATTGTGTACTTCCCTCCAGACTGAACAATAAATATTCTCCACTACTCTCTGCTTTCTGCTTCGCATCTCGATCAGATCTGATTTTACATTTCCCTGCTCTAAGTTGAACCATCCCAGCTACATAACTGTAATCCCTCATCCCTGGAAAAATTCCAGTAAAACTCTTTTATCCCCTCTCCAATGGGCTCATGTCCTTCCTAAAATGTGGTTCCCTGTATTGGACACAATGCTCCAGGTGGAGCCGATCTAGTCTTTTCTATCGGTGGAACATAACATCCTGACTATTCGACTCTGTGTCTCTATTAATAAAACCTAGGAATCTATTTTCTTTGTTAACTGTTTGTTAACCTGTCCAGCTCACTTCAAAGATTGCACACAAACACCCCAGGTCTCTCTGTTATTCTCACCACCTTTAAAGTTGTGTTATCTCTCCTCATTCATCCACCTGCAGTTCGCTATCACCTTCTCAAAGGCTATTAGGGGTGGGTGATAACTGCTGGCCCAGCCAGCGACACCCACAACCCATGAATAAACAATATTATAAAATCTTTCCACAATGTATCACTTCACACATCTGCCAGGCCAATTAAATATTAGGAAAACTAAAGCCAGTGTTTTCAAACCCCACATCAAACATTTCTTAGCTACAGACTCCATCCCTCTCCTTGGCAACTGTCTGAGACTAAAGCAAAGTGTTTACAACCTGGTGTCATAGTTGCTCCTGCGATGAGCTTCCTACCAAATATTCACGCTATCAATAAAACTGCCTATTTCCACCCCCTTAACATAGGACGACTTCATCCCTGTCTCAGCTCCTCTGCTGATGAAACACTCCCCCTTGCCTGTGTTACCTGTAGACTTGACTATTCCATCACACTCCTGGCTGGTCTCCCACATTCTACCCGCCATAAACTTGAGGTGATGAAAAACACTGCTGCCCATGTCCTAACTCACACCAAGTCCTGTTCAACCATCACCCCCTGAACTCACTGACCGACATTGGATCCTGGTCAGCAACACATCAACATAAAAACTCTCAGCCTTCTTTTCAAATGCTTCAACAGAGTTGCTTGCTAGGCCTTTACAGAGTGCAGTTAAGAGTCAATAACATTGCTGTGAGTCGAGAGTCATATGTGGGCTAGACCAGGAAAGGACGGCAGATTCCTTTCCCTAAAGGACATTAGTGAATCAGATGGTGTTTAACAAAAAGCGATGATAGTTTCATGGCTCCATGACTGAGACTAGCTTTCTATTCCAGATTTTAACACACTCCTGGCTTGTCTCACACATTCTACTCTCTGTAAACTTGAGGTCATCCAAACTCTGCTGCTCTTGTGTAAACTCACACCAAGTCCCGTTCCCCGATCACTGACATACATCTGCTCCCAGTTAAGCAATGTCTTGATTTTAAAATACTCAACCGTGTTTGCAACTCCCTCGATGTCCTCACCCCTCCTTATCTCTGTAATATTCGCCAGCCCCACAACCCTCCAAGACATCTGCACTCCTCCAATCCTGGTCTCTTGTGTATGCTTGATTTTCATCATTGCTCCACTGCCAGCCAGGTCTTCAGCTGCCTAGACCCAAAGCTCTGGAATTCCCTAACTACACCTCTTTTATTTTATTCGTGTGTGGGATATGTGCATCGCTGGCAAGGCCAGCATTTGTTCCCATCTCTAATTGCCCTTGACAAATGAGTGACTTGCTCGGACATTTCACAAGGCATTTAAGAGTTAACCACATTGTTGAGGGTCTGGAGTCACATGGAGGCCAGATCAGGTAAGGACAGCAGATTTCCTTCCCGAAAGGACATTAGGAAATCAGATCGGTTTAGACAACAATCGATGACAGATTCATGGCACCATGACTGAGACTAAATTTCATTTCCAGACTTTTATTAATGAACTGAAATTATTAATTGATTTAATTTTAATTCCCACCAACTGCCATGTGGGAATTGAACCCATGGCATTAGCCTGAACCTCTGGTTTTCTATAATAAAAGCAAAATACTGCGGATGCTGGAAATCTGAAACAAAAACAAGAAATGCTGGATTCACTCAGCAGGTCTGGCAGCATCTGTGGAAAGAGAAGCAGAGTTAACGTTTCGGGTCAGTGACCCTTCTTCGGAACTGGTTTTCTAGTTCAGTGACATTACCGCTATACCACTGTCACTGCCTCTATGCCTCACTTTCCTCCCTTAAGACACTACTTAATACCTCCTGCTTTGACCAAGAAATGTAAGTTGTTGTTGGGCTTTGCCAGATATGATTTGTCATTACCATATCCCTGCTGCCGTCCCGTGTATTTATTGTCCCGTGTTTTTTTCCAAGCAACGAATGTTTTTGTCCTGGGCTGTGAAGTCTAGAAATTTCCCACCAGCGACGTTAGACTGACTGGTCAGTAATTACACCGTTTGTTCCATCTCTCCTTTTTTAAACCGAGTGTAACATTTACAACCCTCCCATCTCTGGCATCAAGCCCATATCCAAGGAGGATTGGAACATTCTGTCACTACCTCTGCTATTTTCAACATTCCTTCCCTCAGCATCCCCCACACATCCCATTCAGACAGGGTAAATGGTCTACTTTATTGTGGCACAAGAAGAGTTGGATTGAAAGGGGTTAACTGAACATGTTTGTTCAGTGATTGTAATTAATGTCAGTCATCATGGACCCTAATTGTGTCGTTGGAGGGTTTCCCTCTTCTATTAATACAGGACTCCTTTCAGTGTGTTATCCCATAGTGTCAACAACAGCATCATTCCGGCGCTATCAAGGATCAGCAGCCCCAGCGAGAGAGAGGATAGACCAGAATCTGAGAACAATAGATTGGAATGTTACAACAATGGGTTAGAATCTGAGAACAATAGATTGGAATGTTACAACAATGGGTCAGAACATGAGAAAAATAGCTTGGGATGTTACTACAATGGGAAGCAGGAGTTTCTCCTATTGGTTTGGCCTAGTTACTGCAGATTATTTTTGGATAACATTAGATGATCGGATCTATTATGCGCTGAAGATGATTCAAACGATTTATTATCCTATCCTCGCTATTATTGGTGTCCCTGGTGAGTCTCTGTATCCAACGTTTAGAATTATAAACATATTTTGCAGATTTAATGTTCTTGTCATGTCAATCTTGGGAAGTCTGAAGCCATTGTCTTCAGTCACTGCCACAAACTCCATTCTCTATCCACTGTCTGCATTCCTCTCGCTGCCCAATGTCTGGGGCTGAAACAGACTGTTTGCGACCTCTGCATCCAGTTGACACTGAGCTGAGTTCATCTCCATATTCTCTCCATCACCAACCCTGCCTATCACCACCTCTGTAAATTGTCCCGTCTCCACCTCTGCCTCAGCCCATCTACCGCATAAACCCTCATCTGTGCCTTTGTTAAATCCACACTTGACTATTACAATTCTATCCTGGTCACCTTCCAATTCTATCCTGGTCACCCTCCCAGTAATTGACCTCCATAAACCACAGCCCATCCAGAAATCTGCTGCCTGTGTTCTAACTCACACCAAATCCCGATCATCCATCACCCCTGTGCTCACTGATCTACATTGTCTCCCGGTCTGGCAACACCTTAATTTTAATATTCTCATTCTTGTCTTTGAATCTCTCCATGGCCTCACCACTCCAATTAGCCCTATTCCACTCTCGATTTCACATATTCTTGTAAATCTTATGCCTTTGAAACTTTTTAAAATTGCCATTTGAAAGTGAATTTCTTTCCCCTCCCTAGCACCTCCGGCTGTGATTTTTACACTAAGGTGCCACTGGTGCCAATGTAACAAAAACCTGGATCTATAAAAACGATGTGAATGGAACCGCCAACCACTTCTAGTGTGGCCAGCACACTCCCCCATTCTGTGTAGGGATCTAGCCTGGGTGTACTGTGCATTTGCTGTTAGTCTGAGGAGGGGTTTGGAGTAACGTCAATGTCCCTTTCTAGCAGCTAATATGTACATCTCTGAAACTTGGTCCGTGCGTGTCCACTGATCGCGTGTGTTAGTCACTCACAACTAAGCATACATTCAGCAACACCAGGAATCCCCTCTAGTATTTTTAAAAGGACCAGGCTTCCTGGTCCTGAATATTGAGGGATATTTGACATTCAAGAAGAATAGGAAGCTAGGTAAATGTGGAGGGGTGGCACTGTTAATCAAGGATGGTGTTGGGGCATTAGTTCGAGATGACCTTGGTTCAGGAGATCAAAATGTAGAATCGATTTGGGTGGAGGTGAGGAATACCAGGAGAAAGAAGTCCCTAGCAGGAGTGGTCTACAGACTTCCTAACAGTAATCACAATGTAGGACATCGTATACAAGAAGAAATATTGTTTACTTGTGATAGACGTACGGCAATAATCATGGGTGATCTTAATCTACATATAAACTGGAAAAATCAGATTGGGAACAGTAGCCCGGATGAAGAGTTCATAGAATGCTTTCGAGGTGGTTTCTTGGAACAGCACGTTCTGGAAACAACCAGAGATAAGGTTATATTAGACTTCGTATAATGTAATGTGACAGGATAAATTAATGACCTCAGAGTAAAGGCACCTCTAGGTAGCAGCGAGCACATTATGACTGAATTTTACATCCAGTTTGAAAGAGAGAAGAGTGGATGTAAGATCAGTATTTTAAACGTGAATAAGGGCAACTATTTGGGCATGAAAGTTGAGCTTGCTGAAGTGAACTGGGTTACTTGTCTTGGAGATAGATCAATAGAGAAGCAGTGGCAGACATTTAAGGGGATATTTCAGGAATACTCCATAATAAGTATATTCCTACGATAAGGTGGAGGACCCACCAGCGGTTTAGTAAGAAATTACGGAAAACATCACTCTTAAGGAAAAGGCAGATAATTGTGCAAAGATGAGTGGCAGTTCAGATGATTGGTCAGAATATAAAGAACAGCAGACAATGGCTAACGGGTTAATCAGGAGAAAGACATTCGAGTATAATAGGAAGCTAGCTAGAAATGTAAAAATGGATTGCAAGAGTTTCTCCGCGTATTTAAAAAGGAGAAGAGTAAGTAAAAAGAGCGTTGGTCCTCTGGACAGTGAGAATGTGGAGTTAATAGTAGATAAAAAGGAAACAGCGGATGCAATGAACAAATATTTTGTTTCTGTCTTCACTATAGAGGATACAAGAAACATTCCAGTAGTAGCTGTAAATCAGGAGGTGGAAGGAAGAGAGTAACTTGGTGAAAATACAATTGCCAGGGAAGCTTTACTGAGCAAACTTATGGAGTTGCGGGCTGAAAAGTCCCCGGGTCCTGATGGGCTTCATCCTAGAGTCTTAAAAGAGGTGGCTAATGAGGTAGTAGTCGTGTTGTTGTTAATTTTTCAAAGTTCACTAATTTTGGAAAGGTTCGATCAGACTGGAAAGTAATAAATATAACCCCTCTATTCAAGAAGAGGGGGATGCAGAAAGTAGGTAACTATAGGCCAGTTAGCTTGACATCTGTCGTGGGGAAGATGTTTGAATCGATCATTAAGGAGGCTTTCGCTGGGCACTTAGAAAAACTCAAGGTAATCGCGAATAGAAAACATTGTTTTGTGAAAGGGAAGTCATCTTTAACCAATTTATTGGAGTTCTTTGAAGGAGTAACATGCGATATGGGTAAAGGGGAGCCCTTTGACATACTGCGCTTGGATTTCCAGAATGCATTAGACAAGGTGCCACATAAAAGGTTATTGTGCAAAGTAGGAGCTCATGGTGTAGTGGGTAACATATTAGCTTGGATCAAAGTTTTATTGGCCGGTTGCCGAAAAGAGGGAGTATGCATGAATGGGTCCTTTTCAGATTGGCAGGATGTGACAAGTTGAGTCCATCATGGGTCTGTGCTGGGGCCTCAACATTTTATAATTTATATGAAAGACTTAGATGAGGGAAGCGATGGCATGTTAGCTAAATTTGCAGATGACTCAAAGATAGGTAGGAAAGTATGTTGTGAAGAGTACATAAGGAGGTTGTAGTCCAATATAGATAGGTTGAGTGAGTGGGGAAAAAAAATCTGACAGATGGAGTATAATGTGGGAAAATGTGAAGTTGTTCACTTTGGCAGGAGGACTGCAAAATTCCGAGGTGCTGAGGGATCTAGGTTCTGTAGTGCATGAGTCACAAACAGTTAGTAGGTAGGTACAGCAAGTAACAGAGAAGGCTAATGGAATGCTCGCCTTTATTACAAGAGGAATTGAAAATAAAAGTCAGCATGTGATGCTTCAGTTATACAGGGCATTGGTGAGACCACATCTCGAATACTGTCTGTAGTTTTGGTCTCCTTATTTAATGGAGGACGTGAATGCTTTGGAGGCGGTTCAGATGTGGTTTACTAGATTGATACTAGGAATGAGCAGGTTGTGTTCTGAGTAAAGGTTGGATGGAAGGTCTTGTTTTCACTGGAATTTAGAATAGTGAGGGAAGATTTGACTGAAGTTTATAAGACCCTGAAAGGCCTTGACATGGTGAATGAGGAAAGGATGTTTCCTCTTGTGGGTGAGTCCAGTACTAGGGGGCACTGTTTCGAAATTAGGGGTCGCCGCTTTAGGACAGAGAGGAGGAGAACATTTTTCTCCAGAGGGTTGTGTGACTTTGGAATTCTCTGCCACAGAAGGTGGTGGAGACGGGGTCATTGAATATTTTTAAGGTGGAGATAGATAGATTCTTATCAGGCCAGGGAATGAAAGGTTATCAAGGTTAGATGGGAGTGTGGAATTCGAAACACAAACCGATCAGCTATGATCTGATTGAATGGCGGTGCAGATTCGAGGGCCGAATGGCCTACGTCTGCTCCTAGTTCATATGCGTCTATTTTTTACTCAGCTTGCATGTGAGGTGCTTTTGACTTACTTCTGTTATTGTAAAGTTAGTGGAGGTGCTGTGGATGGCTTTCTGGAGGTTGCGTTGTGAGCTTCTGCAGACATTCATGGAGGACAGAGGATTTGCTAACCGAACTCTGGACGAGTTATGCGGACTGTAGTTACATGACCTACAAATGGAGCAGAGGCTAGAGAGGGGAAACTCTGTAAAGTGGGAGGAGGAGGGGGCTCTGCCCTACCCACCCAGGGTTCTCCAAGAGCAAACAGAGCAGTGGTCCTAATATCGAGCCCTGGGGAACACAACTGCATACTGACCTGGAGTCTGACCAACAACCTTTCACCATTTCTCTCTGTTTACTTTTCATTAGCCAATGTTATATCCACAATATAACTGTCTCTTTAATCCATAGGGTTCAGTTTTCCTAACCTGTCTATTGAATGTCATTTGATCAACCACCTTTTGAACATCCATATATATAACTTCAATCACACCACCCTCATCAGCCCTCTCCATTGTTTTATCAAAGAACTCCATCAAGTTTACCTCACCACCACCTCTCTCCACTCCTCTACTGTTGTTAAATTATCAGACTGCTTATGCAACATCCAGTACTGGATGAGCAGACATTTTCTCCAATAAAATATTGGGAAGACTGAAACCATTGGGCTGGACTCTATTGGGCTCCTGATGTAGGTCTCCATGGAGCCACACATCGGGATTGCTGGGCCTGATCTTTCCAGCTGTGCAGAGGCTCATGGCTCCCCGCCCCCTCCCCCCCAACCACTCGGCAGCGGTACCCTCCTTTAAATATTTCAATAAACTTAATGTATACATTTCAGTCCAATTCCCTGTGATCTTACTGACAGCCCGGGATCTTCCATGCATCGGCTGACACTCACACATCTTCATAATAAAAGCAAAATACTGCAGATGCTGGAAATCTGAAATACAATCCAGAAATGCTGGAACCACTCAGCAGGTCTGGCAGCATCTGTGGAAAGAGAGGTAGAGTTAACGTTTCGGGTCAGTGACCCTTCTTCTCACACACCGTCGCTTTCCCGTCCAGAGAAAGCCAACGCCACAGAGGTGGGGAAGAGGGGAAAGTAGGATTTTTAGAGTACTGATGGGGTGGGGGGTGGTGGCTGGTGCTTGTGGCGGGCGTGGTCAACTCTGCATTAATAGTGTAGGGGAAGAAGAGGCAAACTCTACACTTTGGACAGTTGTTGGGTTGCGAGGGTACTCGGCAGTTTAAGTCTTTGGAGGGGATGGTGGGAAGGCAACTATACAATGTAAGTTTTTTGGGGGAAATGGGCAACATTTTATTTGCAGTGCACTGGCGGGGGTGTGTGTACGGGGTTAAACTTTGCACTTTTTGTGGCAGGTCTGGTTGCCCTTTAAAAATGGCACCAGTGTCTGTACAGAGACAGCTGACAGCACTACTGTTGTCGCTGAGGCCGTCCCTGTTACGTGATTGGGGGTGGAGTGGGCGGCCCGTTCACTGTATTAAAATGAGCCGTCGCCTGCTACATCACAGTGGCACAGCAGACACAGACTGCACATATGGGCCACCAATGTTTCGCACTCCGCTGGGGAGAATAAAATTCAGCCCCTTGTTTTTGCTTCCCGCTCCAATCTCCCTTCCCGAGCCAGCAATTCCTTCCTTCTTCCTAGTAACTGTCTGAGATTACTATAGTCTGTTCACAACCTTGGTGTCACATTGGACCACAAAATAGGCTTCTAACTTCACACTGGTGCCATCACCACAATCGCCTATTTCCATCTCTGTAACATCACCTGACTAAATCCCTGCCTCAGCTCATCTGCTGCTGAAACCCTCATTCAAGAAAAGAGGCGCTGCTGGATCTGGTACTTGGGAATGAGGTGGGCCAAGTGGATCAAATACCAGTAGGGAAGCACTTAAAGGACAGTGGTCATTACGTCATAAGGTTTAGGCTGACTACATAAAAGGACAAAGGGTAAGAATAATTAACTGAGGGAAGGCCAACTTCCGCGGGGTAAGAATGCAGCTGGAGAAAATAAATTGGAGTCAACGATTGGCAGGAAAACAATAGCTGAACAATGGGCTACCTTCAAAGAAGAGATAGTTTGGGCTCAGTCAAGGTATATTCCTTTGAAGGGGAAAGGTAGTGTAAACAAATCCAGAGCTCCCTGAATTAGAAAAGAGGTGAGTGACGCAGAGATTAAGATGAAGAAGAAAAAGTGTGCTTATGACAGACGCCAGGTAGACAATCCTACTGAGAACCAGGCAGAGTGGAAGCATAAAAGCAAGTAAGAGAAGTAAAATAGAATATGAGAAGAGTCTGGCGGCTAGCATTAAATGGAGTTCCTAAATTTTCTATAGATGTATAAACAGGTAGCAAAAGGAGGAGTTGCACCAATTAGGGGCCACACAGAGGATTTGCACATGCATGCAGAGGGCATAGTTGAAGTATTAAATAAATACGTTGCATCTGTCTTTACCAAGTGTAACAAAAGTGATTCTTTTTTGGTAAAAAAAATATATTTCTGAAGGCATTTATGGTTCAGCTGAATCAATGTTAGACCGTTTTTTAATTAAAAATTGAACCACCAAGAGGTCACTGAGAGGGAGCTGGACTGGCAACAGAGTTACTGTTTATCACAAGGCTCGGGTTGGAGATGGATCCGAAACCCTGGTAGCGGGCAGAAAAGTGATAAGTTCTCCTTTGATTAGACAAGCCCCGTCGTCGCAGAGAACACCTGGGATGGGCAGAAAAACTGACAAGCTTTCTGGTTGTCGGTCAGTGTGTGTGGTTTTACTTTCTAGAAGGAGATAACGTCAAGTCTGAAGAAAAAGTCAAGAAAGCAGAGAGGACCACAACCCAGCTCATTTTCCAGAAATTCCAGAACAGACCTTGTGAAGTCCGCGGAGTTGCGTCATCTTGTTTCCTGTTTGAAGAAAGCCTGCTAAAAATAATTCTCAATGCCGCCTGAAGAGAACTGTTGTCTGGTAACCTGGATGTGTGTGCTCAGAAGTTAGACTGCATGCTGGTTTGGAACAACATAACTCATCTGCTGTTTCCTCAAAATGGGCAACTAGTTAACCCAAATGCTTTTTGTTTGTAACAGAGCTCTGATCGAAAAATCTTTTTTTTTAGATCTTGTTTTTGGTTATATGTCTGTGTTTGAGTTTTAAGGGACTAAGGTAAAAAAAAAAGTAACTTTAAAATTTGGTTCAGGTTAAAAGGGACTTTGAAGTTTGGTTAAGGTGGGAAGGGGAAGTTAAAAATTAATTGTTGGATTTTTAAAAATTTGATCTGTGATATTGTTTTACTTCATTTCTAGTTGAGACTTTTTTATTCGATCCTGGGATGTAGGCATCACTGGCTAGGCCAGCATTTATTACCCATCTCTCCATAACCCTTGAGAAGGTGGTGGTGAACTGCCTTCTTGAATCGCTGCAGTCCATGGGTGGTAGGTTCACTCACAATTGTGTTCGGGATGGACTTCCAGGATTTTGACCCAGCGACTCTGAAGGAATGGCGATATACATCCAAGTCATAATGATGTATGAATTGGAGGGGAACTTGCAGGAGGTGATGTTCCCATGCATTTGATCCACTTGTCCTAGATGGTAGAGGTCGCGGGTTTGGAAGGTGCTGTCTAAGGTGCCTTGGTGCATTGCTGCAGTGCATCTTGTAGACGGTGCACACTGCTGCCACTGTGCATCGGTGGTGGAGGGAGTCAATGTATGTGGATGGTGTGCCAATCAAATAGGCTGCTTTGTCCTGGAAGATGTCGAGCTTCTTGAGTGTTGTTGGAGCTGCAGCCATCCAGGCGAGTGCAGAGTATTCCATCACACTCTTGACTTGTGCCTTATAGATGGTGGACAGGCTTTGGGGAGTCAGGAGGTGAGTTACTCGCTGTAGGATTCCTGGTCTTACACCTGCCTCATTTATGATAAACTGTTAATTGTTTAGTTCAGTAAAGTGTGTTCTATTGTGATGGGAATAGTGTATCTGATGGACTGTTTCAGCAAGTGGGAAAATGAGAAAAAAATGTTGTGACCTGTGGAGAAGCTGGACTGAATTAACAGTGCACACCTCTCGCCTCGGGTCATAACACAAGGAAGAAGGTACAACACAGGCAATGGCGAAAGAGCAGGTAATTCAGAAACAAGAAGGGTTTAAAATTGATAAAGTGGACATATTAGATAGGCTGTCTAGAGGTAAAGTGAATAAAGCACCAGGGCCAATGAGGTGCATCCAAGGATTATGAGGGAAGTGAGGGTGGAAATCGCAGAGGCACTGGCCATAAATTCTCAATCTTCCTTAGACTTGGGGTGATGCCGTAGGACTGGAGAATTGCAAATATTACATCCTTGTTCAAAAATGGGTGTAAAGATAATCCCAAGAACTCCAGGCCAGTCAATTTAACTGCAGTGGTGGGGAAACTTCTAGTAATAATAATTCGGGACAAATTAATAGTCACATGGACAAATTCGGGTTCAGTAAGGAAAACAGCATGGATTCCTGAAGGGCAAATACTATTTAACTAACAGCCTGGAGATTTTGAGAAGGTAACAGAGAGGGTTGATGAAGGCAATGCTATTGATGTGGTGTATTGTATTTACAAAAGACATTTGATACTGTGCCACATAACAGACTTGTGAGAAAACTTATAGTTTAGTTTAGTTTAGAGATACAGCACTGAAACAGGCCCTTCGGCCCACCAAGTCTGTGCCGACCATCAACCACCCATTTATACTAATCCTACACTAATCCCATATTCCTACCACATCCCCACCTGTCCCTATATATTTCCCTACCACCTACCTATACTAGGGGCAATTTGTAATGGCCAATTAACCTATCAACCTGCAAGTCTTTGGCGTGTGGGAGGAAACCGGAGCACCCGGAGGAAACCCACGCAGACACAGGGAGAACTTGCAAACTCCGCACAGGCAGTACCCAGAATCGAACCCGGGTCCCTGGAGCTGTGAGGCTGCGGTGCTAACCACTGCGCCACTGTGCCATTACAGGGACAGCAACAACATGGATACGGCTTTGGCTGAGTGGCAGGAAAGAAAGAATTGTAGTTTGTGAATGTTTTTTGGGGGCTGGAGGAAAGGCTGGAGGTCCCCAGGGATCAGTGTTGGTACCCTTGATTTTCCTGATATATATTACAAAAGCGACGTCTCAATTCATTCCATCTTCGCTGCCTCCGGAGAATCCTTGGCATCAGGTGGCAGGACCATATCTCCAACGTGGAAGTCATCGAGGTGCCCAATATCCCCAGCATAGGCACCCTACTGAGTCAGCAGCGCTTGAAATGGCTTGGCCATGTGAGCCACATGGAAGATGGTAGGATCCCTAATGACGCATTGTACAGCGAGCTTGTCACTGGTATCAGACCCACTGGCCATCAGTGTCGCTGCTTTAAAGACATCTGCAAACGCGAAATGAAGTCCTGTGACATTGACCACAAATTGTGGGAGTCAATTGCCAGTGATCTCTAGTGCTAGCAGATAGCCATAAAGGCGGGTCTGAAGAATGGTGAGTCGAAGAGACTTAACAGTTGGCAGGAAAAAAGACAGAAGCACAAGGAGAGAGCCAACCATGAAATAGCCTCGACAACCAATTTTATCTGCAGCGCCTGTGGAAGAGCCAATTCACTCTAGAATTGGCCTTTGTAGCCACTCCAGGTGCGGCTCCACAAACCACTGACCACCTCCAGGTGCTTACACATTTTCTCCCGAGACAAGGAGGCCAAAGAAGGTAACTGACCAAGACCATGGTGTTCAGGGCACAAATTCAGAGTTTGCAGATGATACGAAACGTGGAAGCATTGTGAACTGTGAGGAGGATGGTGTTGAATTTCAAAAGTACTTAGACAACTTGGTGGAATGGGCAGGCAGGTGGCAGATGAATTTCAATGCAGAGAAATATGAAGTGATTCATTTTGGTAGGAAGAATATTGAGATAATGTAAAATAAAGGGCACCATTCTAAAGGAGCAGAGATACCGAGGTGTATATGTGCATAAGTCATTGATGTTGGCAGGAGAGGTTGAGAGAGCATTTAATAAAGCATACAGTATCCTGGGCTTTATTAACAGGGACATTCAGTGCAAGAGCAAGGAAGTTATGTTGAACTTATATAAAACACTGATTCAGCCTCAGCTGAAGTATTCTGTCCAATTCTGGGCACCACACTTTAGGAAGATTGTGAGGGCATTGGAGAGAGTGCAGAAAAGATCCATGAGAATGCTTCCAGGCATGAGGAATTTCAGTTATGAAGATAGACAGGAGAAGTTAGGATCATTTTCCTTGGAGAAGAGAAGACTGAGAGGTGAGTTGATTTGATAGAGTTGTTCAAAACCATGAGGGGTCTGGACAGAGGAGATAGAGAGAAACTGTTTCCACTCGTGAAAAGAATCGAGAACGAGAGGGCACAGATTGAAATTAATGGGTAAGAGAGGCAGAAGTGACATGAGGCAATATTTTCTCACGCAAGGAATGGCTAAGGACTGGAATGTACTGCCTGAGAATGTGATGGAGACAGGTTCAATTGAAGCATTCAAAATGCAATTAGACTGTTATCTGAAAAGGAAGAATGTGCAGGGTTATGGGGAGAAGGCGGGGAATGGCACGAGGTTAATTGCTCTTTCGGTGAGCCGATGTGTACATGATACACTGAATAGCCTCCTTCTGTGCTGTAACAATTATGTGATTCCCTGATTCATGCCTTTGTTACCTCTGTGCACAACTATTTCAACTCACTCCTGGCTGATCTCCCACATTCTACACTCTGTAAACTTGAGGTCATCCAAAACTCTGCTGCCCATGTCCTAGCTCACACCAAGTTTTCTTCCTCTATCACTGACAGACATGGCTCCCAGTCAAGCAATGTCTTGATTTTAAAATTCTCATCCTCGTTTTCAATACCTCCATCGAACAAAGAACAAAGATAATTACAGCACAGGAACAGGCCCTTCGGCCCTCCAAGCCTGCGCCGATCCAGATCCTCTATCTAAACATTCGCCTATTTTCTAAGGCTCTGTATCTCTTTGCTTCCTGCCCATTCATGTATCTGTCTAGATACATCTTAAAAGACGCTATCGTGCCCGCGTCTACCAGCTCCGCTGGCAACATGTTCCAGGCACCCACCACCCTCTGCGTAAAGAACTTTCCACGCATATCCCCCCTAAACCTTTCCCCTTTCACTTTGAAGTCGTGACCCCTAGTAATTGAATCCCCCACTCTGGGAAAAAGCTTCTTGCTATCCACCCTGTCTCTCCCTCGCATGATTCTGTACACCTCAATCAGGTCCCCCCTCAACCTTCGTCTTTCTAATGAAAATAATCCTAATCTGCTCAACCTCTCTTCATAGCTAGCGCCCTCCATACCAGGCAAAATCCTGGTGAACCTCCTCTGCACCCTCTCCAAAGCTTCCACATCCTTTTGGTAATTTGGCGACCAGAACTGCACGCAGTCTTCCAAATGTGGCCGAACCAAAGTCTTATACAACTGTAACATGACCTGCCAACCCTTGTACTCAATACCACGTCCGATGAAGGAAAGCATGCCGTATGCCTTCTTGACCACTCTATTGACCTGCGTTGCCACCTTCAGGGAACAATGGACCTGAACAGCCAAATCTCTCTGTACATCAATCTTCCCCAGGACTTTTCCATTTACTGTATAGTTCACTCTTGAATTGGATCTTCCAAAATGCATCACCTCGCATTTGCCCTGATTGAACTCCATCTGCCATTTCTCTGCCCAACTCTCCAATCTATCTATATTCTGCTGTATTCTCTGACAGTCCCCTTCACTATCTGCTACTCCTCCAATCTTAGTGTCGTCTGCAAACTTGCTAATCAGACCACCTATACTTTCCTCCAAATCATTTATGTATATCACAAACAGTGGTCCCAGCACGGATCCCTGTGGAACACCACTGGTCACACGTCTCCATTTTGAGAAACTCCCTTCCACTGCTACTCTCTGTCTCCTGTTGCCCAGCCAGTTCTTTATCCATCTAGCTAGTACACCCTGGACCCCATGCGACTTCACTTTCTCCATCAGCCTACCATGGGGAACCTTATCAAACGCCTTACTGAAGTCCATGTATATGACATCGACAGCCCTTCCCTCATCAATCAACTTTGACACTTCCTCAAAAAATTCTATTAAGTTGGTAAGACATGACCTTCCCTGCACACAACCATGTTGCCTATCACTGATAAGCCCATTTTCTTCCAAATGGGAATAGATCCTATCCCTCAGTATCTTCTCCAGCAGCTTCCCTACCACTTACGTCAGGCTCATCGGTCTATAATTACCTGGATTATCCCTGCTACCCTTCTGAAACAAGTGGACAACATTAGCAATTCTCCAGTCCTCCGGGACCTCACCCGTTTTTAAGGATGCTGCAAAGATATCTGTTAAGGCCCCAGCTATTTCCTCTCTCGCTTCCCTCAGTAACCTGGGATAGATCCCATCCGGATCTGGGGACTTGTCCACCTTAATGCCCTTTAGAATACCCAACACATCCTCCCTCCTTATGCCGACTTGACCTAGGGTAATCAAACATCGGTCCCTAACCTCAACATCCGTCATGTCCCTCTCCTCGGTGAATACCGATGCAAAGTACTCGTTTAGAATCTCACCCATTTTCTCTGAGTCCAAGCATAACATTCCTCCTTTGTCCTTTAGTGGGCCAATCCTTTCTCTAGTTACCCTCTTGCTCCTTATATATGCTCCCTATCTCTGTAATATCCTCCAGCTCCACAATCCACCAAGATATCTGTGCATCTCTAATTCTACCCTCTTTTGCATCCCTGATTTTCATCACTCCACCACTAATATCTGCACCTTTAGCTAATGAGGCTCCAAGGTCTAGAATACCCTCCCTTCACCTCTCCGCTTCTCCAACTCGCTTTCATCCTTTAACACGCCCGTTAAAACCTACTTCTTTGACCAAGCTTTAAACTAGTATCTCATTTTCGGGAAGCACCTTGGGACATTTCATTATGTTAAAGGCGCTATATAAATATAAATTGTTGTTGAAGTTTGCCAAACATGACTTGTTATTACCAGACCCCTGCTGCTTCTTGTTTGTTATCGTATGTTTTTCAAAGAAACGAATATATTTCTCCTGGGTTGTGACCCCATAAAATTTCCCCAGTAGTGATGCGTGTCTGACTGCTCAGTAATTACAGGGTTTACTCTATCTCTCCTTTTCAAAACAGGGTGTAACAATTACAGTGCTCCAGTCCTCTGTCATCGCTCCCATATCCAAGGAGGATTGAATGATTCTGGCCAGTGCCTCTACTATTTTCACCATTCCTTCCCTCAGTAACCCTCATGCATCCTTGGAAAGCAGGAGGTCCATGATCCCACCATCTGCAGCTTGTACATCATCCCAGACAGCAGGATGCGGGGGGAGGTGGGAGTTAAGAAGGGGCATAAGGCAGGAACATAGCATCATCCTGAATGCTCTCGGTGATGCCGGATGCCACGGGCTCTGTCACAGCCGGTCCCATGATGTGAAGAATCATCTCCTCCCTCAAGCTCAGGGGATGAAGGTATGCCTGGTCACTCGCCGTTTCACTTGCTGCTCCCTGTGATTATGGGTCACCTTGTCCTGTAAGAAAGAAGGCAGAATATTAATGATTGTGTTGCACTGTGTTTTGATGATGTGCCTGCCATAGCTGAATAGCTGGAGGTAATTGGAAGCAGTGAGAGGTGGGTGTGAGGCTGCTATCAGTACAAGGTGTGTGAGGGTGAGGTGGAGTATGTGAATGTTAGGTGTGAGTCCTGAGTGTTAGGGACTGCTGATGGGTGAGTGATGGGGGTGTGGTGCATTGAGCAGTGTGAGAGGTTGGTGATGTTGGGGGTAGGAGATGTCATTTGGAGATTAATTCAATGACATTGACCACCCGTATGAGCTCATTAAACTTCTTCTGGCTCTGCTGCCAGATTCTCGTGGCGAGAATTCTTGCATTGACCTCCCTGACCACCTTCACCGATTCCCTTCGGAGGACGTTCCTTGAGAGTCTCCACCCCACCACACGGAAACAGAGCCACTCTCCTCCTGTCACCCTTCGTAACTAAGACATCCATCCCCACATCCGTGAACCACAGAACCCTGTGTTGCAGTGTGCTATTTACCTTGTCTCCAATTGCAGAATTTACAGTGAGCACCAGCAGCCTCCAGTGAATCAATGCATCTCCTCTTTAAGAGGGACAGACTGCGTTTAAAAGCTGAGCCTGGCTGAAACATGTGTCAGCCTCACACACCTTTAGGGCCCTGTTAAGCATCCAGACAGACAGCAGCGCAGGTAACCCGGGGTGGCACGTAGAATTCATGGAAATGAGGAGGCAGCAGGAAGTGTGTTCGTCACCTGCCTCAACAGGAACGGGCACGGGCAGATCATGATCCCTCTGCCCAAAAACACGACGTACTCTCTATTTCTATTTGCTGTTCTCTCTTTCACACTTTCTCACTCTCTGTCTTTCTCTCTCTCTTCACTCACTTTCTCTTGCTCATAAAATAAGAGATTGATGCAGCACAGAAGAAGGCTATTCGGCCCTTTGTGTCAGTGCTGTCTCTTCGAAAGAGCCATCTAATTCGTTCCTCTTTCCTCCTCTTTCCCCAGATTCCTGTTTTTCTTTTCCTTTTCAAGTATTTGCTAAATTGCCTTTTGAATGATATTATTGAATCTGCTTCCACCATGTTTTCAGCCAATGAATTCCAGATCCCAACAACTCGCTGTGGAAGAAAATTCTCCTCATTTCACCTCTGTTTTTTTGTCAATTACCTTCAGTCTGTGTCTTCTTAATACTGAACTTTAGATTTTTGGATTTAGAAATACATCACTCGATCAGGCCCTTCGGCCCACCGAGTCTGTGCCGACCATTAACCACCCATTTATACTAATCCTACACTAATCCCATATTCCTACCACATCCTCACCTGTCCCTATATTCCCCTACCACCTACCTATACTAGGGGCAATTTATAATGGCCAATTCACCTATCAACCTGCACGACTTTTGGCTGAGGGAGGAAACCCACAAACTCCACACAGGCAGTACCCATAATATGAGGCTGCAATGCTTACCACTGTGGCACTGTGCCAACCCTGTTTCTGACACTGGAAACAGTTTCACATTGATTACCTTATCAAAACCCTTCATAAGTTTGAATTTTATATCAAATCTCCCCTTACCTATCACTGCTCTAATGAGAACAATCCCAGCTTTTCGAATCTATCCACGTAACTGTATTCCCAGATCCCTGGTACCATTCTCGTAATTCACCTCTGTATCTTCACTACGTCCTTGACATCCTTACCAATGTGTGGTGATCAGAATTGGACACAATTCTCCATCTGGGACCTAACCAATGATGTATAAATATCAGCATTTCCTCCTGAGTTTTATTACTCTGTGTCTCTCTCTAACACCAAGGACACTGCATGCTACTAACTAAGATCTGTGTGTTTACACCCTAGGTCTCTCTAATCATGCACTCACTCTCTATTAGTACAATTTATTTTATATTTTTTTCTTCTCATACTTCCTACCCAAATGTCTCACTTCACATTTCAATGTGTTAAATTCCATCTGCCATGTTCCTGCCCATTTCATCAGTCAGTCTCTGTCCTCCTGAAGTCTGTTACTATCCTTCTCACTGTTTATTAACATTTCTGAGTTTCCTTCCATCTGAATACTTGGACATTACCCCCTCTGTACACAAGCCCACTGCATTAGCATGCAACACCAGGGATCCCAACAGTCACCCTGGGGAACCCCACTGTGTACTTTGCTCCAGCTGAAAAACAGCCATTATTCCCCACTCTCTGATACCTGTCACGTAGCTAATTTCTTGCATGCTGGGATTGAAAAAGAAAAAAAAGGACTTCCATTTATGTAGCGCCTTTCATGACTACTGCATGTTCCAAAGCGATTTACAATCAACGTATACTTATAATGCCTACTCACTCTTGTACTGTCGGAAAAAGGGCAGCCAATTTTCGCACAGCAAGATCCCACAAGCAGCAATGTGACAATGACCAGATCTGTTTTTATGATGTTGCTTGATGGATAAATATTGTCCAGGCCACAGGGAATAAATCCCCTGATCTGCTGCTAAATAATCCCATAGGATCATTGGCATCCACCTGAGAGGGCAGATGGGGCCTTGGTTTAACGTTTCATTCGAAAGACTGCTCATCTGATAGCGCAATACTCCCTCAGTACTGTCGCTGCAGTGTCAGCCTTGATTCTTGTGAAAAAGTCATTTCATGACACTTGATCCTGGAAGCTTGTGACTGAAAGTGGAGAGAGCTACAAACTGTGCCTCGGCTGACTTTGGCCCTTTAATCCCATGTGTTTCTAATTGGGTCACACGGCTGTTATATAGTACTTTATCAAACACCTTTTGAAACGATAGGAAAATTGTAAAAGTACAGGCAGGAAAAGTCATAGAAACATATAATAGCATTGCATGGAAGGGGGTCATTTGGTCTATGAAGTCTGTGCTGGCTCTTTTGCTGAGTTTCCAGTGAGTTCCACACCCTGGATCTTTCCCAGATCCTTGAAATTTCCCCTTAATATCTAACCAAATCACTTTTTGAATCTACTTTTGAATCTGTATCCTTCAGCCTATCATACAATAATTTGCAAATCCGAAACAAAAATTGCATTACAATAATCCCCATGTCAACTCTGCTTCTTTTTTCCAATCACCATAAATCTATGTCCTCTGGTTAATGGCCCCTCATACATTAGAAACATTATATAATTTGCATAAACCCTTCATGATGTTATATATCCCTATCTGATCACCTTGTAAATGTCCCTGCTCCAAGGAAAACAATCCCAGCTACATAACTGTAACCCCTCATCCCTGGAAAAGTTCCAGTAAAACTCTTCTGTCCCCTCTCCAAGGTTTCATGTCCTTCCTAAAGTGTGGTTTCCAGTATTGGACACAATACTCCAGATGGAGCTGGACTAGTCTTTTCTATAGGGTTAACACAATATCCTGGCCAGTCTACTCTGTGTCTCTTTTAATCAAGCCGAGTAATCTATTTGCTTTGTGAACTGTTTGTTAACCTGTCCAGCTACTTTCAAAGATTGCATACAAACACCTCAGGTCTCTCTGTTACTCTCAATAGCTTTAAAGTTGTGCCATTCAATTTGTATTATCCCTGGTCATTCATCCGGAAGAAAATGGGATTATCAGTGATAGGCAACATGGTTTTGTGCAGGGAAGGTCATGTCTTACCAACTTAATAGAATTCTTTGAGGAAGTGACAAAGTTGATGGATGAGGGAAGGGCTGTAGATGTCATATACATGGACTTCAGTAAGGCGTTTGATAAGGTTCCCCATGGTAGGCTGATGGAGAAAGTGAAGTCGCATGGGGTCCAAGGCGTACTAGCTAGATGGATAAAGAGCTGGCTGGGCAACAGGAGACAGAGAGTAGCAGTGGAAGGGAGTTTCTCAAAATGGAGACGTGTGACCAGTGGTGTTCCACAGGGATCCGTGCTGGGACCACTGTTGTTTGTGATATACATAAATGATTTGGAGGAAAGTATAGGTGGTCTGATTAGCAAGTTTGCAGACGACACTAAGATTGGTGGAGTAGCAGATAGTGAAGGGGACTGTCAGAGAATACAGCAGAATATAGATAGACTGGTGAGTTGGGCAGATAAATGGCAGATGGAGTTCAATCAGGGCAAATGCGAGGTGATGCATTTTGGAAGATCCAATTCAAGAGTGAACTATACAGTAAATGGAAAAGTCCTGGGGAAAATTGATGTACAGAGAGATTTGGGTGTTCAGGTCCATTGTTCCCTGAAGGTGGCAACGCAGGTCAATAGAGTGGTCAAGAAGGCATACGGCATGCTTTCCTTCATCGGACGGGGTATTGAGTACAAGAGTTGGCAGGTCATGTTACAGTTGTATAGGACTTTGGTTCGGCCACATTTGGAATACTGCATGCAGTTCTGGTCGCCACATTACCAAAAGGATGTGGATGCTTTGGAGAGGGTGCAGAGGAGGTTCACCGGGATGTTGCCTGGTATGGAGGGCGCTAGCTATGAAGAGAGGTTGAGTAGATTAGGATTATTTTCATTAGAAAGACGGAGGTTGAGGGGGGACCTGATCGAGGTGTACAAAATCATGAGAGGTATAGACAGGGTGGATAGCAAGAAGCTTTTTCCCAGAGTGGGGGATTCAATTACAAGGGGACACGAGTTCAAAGTGAGAGCGGAAAGTTTAGGGGGGATATGCGTGGAAAGTTCTTTATGCAGAGGGTGGTGGGTGCCTGGAACACATTGCCAGTGGAGGTGGTAGACTCGGGCACGATAGCGTCTTTTCAGATGTATCTAGACAGATACATGAATGGGCAGGAAGTAAAGAGATACAGACCCTTAGAAAATAGGCGACAGGTTTAGATAGAGGATTTGGATCGGCGTAGGCTTGGAGGGCCGAAGGGCCTGTTCCTGTGCTATAATTTTCTTTGTTCTTTGTTCTTTGCATGCAGCTCACCATCACCTTCTCAAGGGCAATTATGGATGGGCAATAAATGCTGCCCTAGTCAACGACACCCACATCCCATGAACGGATAATATATATCAAATCTTCTGACAATGTATCTCCTCACACATCTGCCATGCCAATTAAATATTAGGAAGACTGCTGCCGTTGTTTTCAAACCCCACGTCAAAAGTTTCCCAGCTACAGACTGGATCTCTCTCCTTGGCAACTGTCTGAAACTAAAGCAAACTGTTCACAACCTGGTTTCATAGTTGACGCTGCGACGAGCTTCCTGCTAAATATTACTAAAACAGCCTACTTACACTTCCATATCATCACCCAACTTTGCCCCTCTCTCAGCTCTTCTGCTGATGAAACACTCCCCCTTGCCTGTGTTATCTGTAGACTCGACTAGTCCAACACACTCCTGGCTGGTCTCCCACATTCTACCCTCCATAACCCTGAGGTGATCCAATGCACTGCTGCCCATGTCCTAACTCACACCAAGTCCTGTTCACCCATTACCCCCTGGACTCACTGACCTACATTGGCTCCTGGTCAGCAACACCTGAATTTTAAAACTCTCAGCCTTCTTTTCAAATCCTTCATTATCTCACTACTCCTTATCTGTGTAATCTCCTCCAGCCCGACAACCCTCCGAGATATCTGCACTCATCTATTTCTGGCCTCTTGAGCATCTCCGAGTTTAATTGCTCTACCATTGGTGGTCCTGCCTTCAGCTGCCGAGGCCCTACGCTCTGGAAGAGTAGAGCAGAACTTCCAGGGAGGAATTCCTGGAAGATAAATGTCAGTTAACTATACACTAAAATAAAAGCAAAATATTGCGGATGCTGAACACTGGAAATACTCAGCAGGTCTGGCAGCATCTGTGCAGAGAGAAACAGAGTTAATGTTTCAGATCTGTGCCCCTTCATCAGAACTGGCAAACGTTAGAAATGTAACAGTCGTTGAGCAAGTGAAAGAGGGGAAGGGGGAAGAAGAACAAGAAGGAAGGACTGTGATGGGACAGAGAGGGGATAGATTAAATTACAAACCCCATATTCCTACCAAACATCCCCAAATGTCCCTATATTTCCCTACCACCTACCTACATTAGTGACAATTTATAATGGCCAATTTACCTATCAACCTGCAAGTCTTTTGGCTTCTGGGAGGAAACCCATGCAAACACAGGGAGAACTGGCAAACTCTACACAGGCAGTACCCGGAATCGAACTCGGGTCCCTGAAGCTGTGAGGTTGCGGTGCTAACCACTGCACCACTGTGCCGCCCTTTACTGGGAAAGTTTATAATGGATTGGGCAGTATCACCCTGGAGAACCCCGTGATGTAAGTGAAATGTTTGATGCCCCAGAAAGTGGTTAGCAAATGTCCTTCACAAACAGAGTAAATCAGTTCAGTCCCACTGACAATTCTGCAGTCATTCACAATGGGGAGTAATTTCTCCTCATTTTCTCTACATAGGACAGCAGTCAGGCTTTTAACTGTGTCCACCACCTCCATGTTGAAAGTCTTGTCAGGGTTAGGTGAGATAAGACACGTTGCCTGGGCGACAGATTTCTTCAATTGTGTTACTGCTTCTATGCTCTCTTCAGTCCAACCAGATTAAACCTGGTCATCATCACCATTAGTTAGTTCATAAAGAGGAGTCACAGTCTCTGCAAATCGAGGGATGAGGGTCCACTGATACCCACCATCCTGAGGAAAGGACACAGGGCAGTCTTTGAGCTGGACATGGGTACACACTGGATGAGGGTCCACTGATACCCCACCAGCCTGAGGATATGACACCGGGCAGTCTTTGAGGTGGACAGGGGTAGATACTGGATGAGGGTCCACTGATACCCCACCAGCCTGAGGATAGGACACAGGGCAGGACTTTGAGGTGAACAGGGGTAGACACTGGATGGTCTCGGCCTGATGCTGGTGTGGGCTGATGCAGGATGATCTGACCTGGGCACGTAGAAAGGTGACACGGTCTTGCACCAGCTGGGCCTTACGTGGATGGTCTTTTAGTCCAGCTCCCAAACTAACTGCAGTAGTTCCTGTAAAAGGGTTAAATGTGTGGACACGGTTTGTGGTGATGAGAAGATCATCGACATATTGCAGCGAGCAGGAAGACTGTGAAAAGCTCAGAAGGGACCCGGCTACACGTTTGTTGAAAATAGTGGGGTTATTGTGGAACCCCTTGTGACAGACATGTCCAGGGGTATCTCTGGTCCTCAGAAGTGAATGTGAATTTAATTTGTTTCTCTAGTTTTACTGGAATACTACAATAACCATTAGAGATATCCAGGGTGGAGAAGACAGCCCTGCCACTGAGAATACGGGAGAGTAGGGTGGGTGTCTATCAGACAACCGGATTCACGCAGGGTTGACTGAATTGAGTTTGTGGTGGTCAATAGTCAGTCACCAGCTGCCATCCGGCTTTCCAACCAGTCAAATCGGGCAGTTAGAAGGGAACATGGCTTCGTGAACTACACCCTGGTATAACAATGACATGATATTGTCTGGAATGTATGATATAATCTCAGCTCGGTATGAATACTGCTTCATGGAGCATGCAATGGTCAGTTAATTTCTTCGGGTCTGCTCATGCTTGCACAGTCATCTTTATGGGTTGTGAATACACTCAGCACCGACTCGAGAATCACCTGCACCTCAGGGTGATCAGAGGTGTCTGGTTCCCACTCCTCTGATATTTTAATCAGGAATATTGAGGTTACACTGGACACCAGAGCAGGGGTATGTTTTTATGTTCTACAATATACAAATATAGGGATAATCAATTACTGCTGATAACCTTTGAGCACATTACTGCCCTGTAGTCCCTGTCCATTATACAGGATCATATAAAAGGGAGGTAGGACTTTGACATGAGCTGTGTTCCCTCTCCTACACCAATATAAGATCTGATCCAGGGTCACAGATTTACCAAAAGGAGGTCGAAGGGTTCAAGCAGTTTATTGAGGAGTAACAGTTCAAATACAGCACAAAATCAGAATAGACATAGTGGACATACGGCCTGTGGCAGGTGAGAAAGGCTTTCTGGCTATGGATCAAATGTAAGAAGCTATTAGTAAAGACGTTATAGCAGGACACACAGAATAATTCAAGGTGATCAGGCAGAGTCAACATGCTTTTGTGAAACGGAAACCATGTTCAACCAATTTATTGAAGTTCTTTGAAGAAGTAACAGGTGCTGTGGATAAAGGGGAACTGGTGGATGTACTGTACTTAGATTTCCAGAAGGGATTTCATAATGTGCCACATCAAAGTTCATTGCGGAATATAAAAGCTCATGGTGTAGGGGGCAACCTATTGGCATGGATAGAAGATTGGCTAACTAACAGGAAACAGAGAGTAGGCTTAAATGGATCATTTTCTGTTTGGCAAGATGTAACGAGTGGTGTGTCACAGAGATCTGTGCTGGGGCCTTAACTCTTTACAATTTATATAAATCACTTGGATGAAGGGACCAAAGGAATGGTTGCTAAATTTGCTGACGACAGAAACGTCGGTTGGAAAGTAAGTTGTGACGAGAACACAAGTGAGCCACAAAGGGACAGATAGATTGAGTGTGTGAGCAAAAATCTGGTAAATGTGGGAAAAGGTGAAATTGTCCATTTTGGCAGGATGAATAAAAATTAAGCATATAATCACAATGGTGAGAAATTGCTGAACTCGACCATCCAGGGGGAACTGGGAGTCCTTGTGCATAAATTGCAAAAGGTTAATATGTAGGTATTGCAAGTAATTAGGAAAACTGATAGAATGTTATCGTCGATTGCAGGTGGAATTGAATACAAATGTAGAGAGGTTATGTTTCAGTTATACAGGGCATTGATGAGACCACATCTGGAATACTGTGTACAGTATTGATCTCCTTGTTTAAGGGCAGATGTAAATGCATTCGAAGCAGTTCAGAGAAGGTATACTAGACTAATGCCTGGAATGGGGGTGTTGTCCAATGAGGGAAGGCTGGACAGGCTAGGGTTATATCAGCTGGAGTTTAGAAGAGTAAGAGGCGACTTGATTGAAACGTATAAGATTCTGAGTGTGGGACAAAGCAAGTGAGGGCGACAAAGAGAGAAAGAACTAGAGAGAGAGAGCTCAACGCATCTGCTGCTAAAACCCTCATCCATGCCTTTCTTATCTCGAAACTTGACTATTCTCACACACTCCTGGCTGGTCTCCCACATTCTACTCTCTGTAAACATGTGATCATCCAAAACTCTGCTGGCATCTTCTAATTTACACCAAATTCTGTTCACCCAACATCCCTGTTCTCACTGACCTACATTGGCTCTTGGTCCAGTAACACCTCAATGTTAATATTCTCACTCATGTGATCAAATCCTTCCATGACATCACCCCTCTGATTACCCCAATCCCCTGTCCATTTCCAATATTACTGAAACTTGTTCATCTTAAAGTCTTTTTCAAATTCCCTTTTTAAAGTGAGTTTATTTCCCTCTGCCTCTCCCTGACCACACATTTCATCTCTCCAGCTCCACTCATGCTGTGGAAGCTTGGATCCATAAAATGGTGTGAGCTGCATTGCTGGTCACATCCAGCACATTGTACAGGAAACCTAGGCTGGCCGGGGTGATAGCGTATGTGTAATGTGCGTGTGTCTGTCGTGTGAGGATGGTCTGAATATGGTGTCAATTAACCATTCCAGCAGCTTTGATGTACGTCTTTGAAACTTGGTCTGTGCATGTCTACTGACCACCTCTGTTAGTCACTATCAGCTGAACAAACATTCAGCAGCACGAAGAACCCCCTCTCGTGTTATTTAAGAGGACCAGACGTCCAACTCACAGGTGAGGGGCTTTTCACTTACTTCTGCTATTGTAAATTTAGTTTAAGTGCTTTGGATGGTTTTCTGGAGGTTGTGTTGTGAGCTGCTGCAGACATTCAGGGAGGACAGAGGATTTGGTGACACAACTCTGGACGAGGATTGGGGACTGTAGTTACCGTGTCTCAGGGTCTGTAACATGACCAAAAAAATGGAGCAGAGGCTGCGGAGAGGGGAATCTCTGTTAAGAGCGAGGAGGAGGGGGCTCTGTCCTACCCACCCAGGGTTTTCCATGCGAAACAAGAACAGTGGTCCTAATACCGAGCCCTGGGGAGCACCACTGTATACTCCCATCAAGTCTGGACAACAACCTTTCACCACTGCTCTCTGTTTTCTGTTCTTTCGCCAATATTACATGTTTGGAAGACTAAAACCATTGGTTTCACTCCCCACTCCAATTCTGTTCCCTTGCTATTGATTCTATCCCTCTCCCTGCTAACAGTCTGAGATTCAGTCTGTTTGCAATCTTGGTGTCACATTTGACCACAAAATGAGCTTTAACCTCATTTTCAGGTATCATTACAGCCGCCTATTTCCACCTCAGTAACATTACCCGACTTCACCCCTGTCTCAGTCCATCTGCTGCTGAAACCTCATTCATGCCTTTGTCACCTCTAGATGTGATCATTCAAACTCACTCCTGGCTGACCTCCCACATTCTACTCTCTGTAAACTTGAGGTCATCCAAAACTCTGCTGCCCATGTCTTAGCTCACACCAAGTCCGGTTCGCCTATCATTGACTGACATTGTCTCCCAGTCCAGCAATGTCTTGATTTTAAAATTCTCCACCTTGTTTCCATTTTCCTCCATGGCCTTGTCCCTTCCTACCTCTGTAATCTCCTCCGGCTCCACAACCCACCGAAGTTTCTGTGCTCCTCTAATTCTGGTCTCTTGTGCATCCCTGATTTTAATCACTGCACCACAGGCAGCTGTGCCTTCAGCTGCCGGGGCCCTAAGCTGTGTAATATCTTCCCTGCACCTCTTTGCCTCTCCACATCGCTTTCCTCCGTTAAGACACTCCTTAAAACCTACCACTTTGACTAAGCTGTTGGTCATCTGACCTAATATCTACTGTTGTGTCGCAGCGTTATACTTTGCTTCTTAATGCTCCTGTGGGATGTTTTACAATGTTAAAGGCATTATATAAATATACGTTGTTGTTGTTGAATTTTGCCAGACATGATTTGCATTAGCATATCCATGTTGCTAGCCACTTATGATAGTTTTCCAAGTAGCAAATATTTTTCTCCTGGGTTGTCACCTCTTGATTTTTCCCCAGTGGTGACACTAGTCTGACTAGTCAATAATTGCAGGGCTTATCCTATCTCTCCTTTTTTAAACAGGTTGTAACATTTGCAACCGTCCAGTCCTCTGTCACCACTCCCATATCCACGGAGAATTGGAATATTCTGGCCAGTGCCTCTGCTATTGCCACCATTCCTTCCCTCATCAACCCTCATACATCCCACCCAGACTGGGTAAATGTTCAACTTTATTGTGATACAGAAAGTGCCTGGATTGAAAGTGGTTAACTGAACCTGTTTGTTCAGTGACTGTAATTAATGTCAGTCTCCATGGATCCTAATTGTGTCACTGGAGGGTTTCCATCTTCTATTAAAACGGGACTCCTTTCAATGTGTTATCCCATACTGTGAGCTGGAGCATAATCCCGACACTAACATGGATCAGCGGCTCTAGAGAGAGGGAGAGGACGGATCAGAATCTGAGAACAATAGGTTGGAATGTTACAACAATTTACAAGAGTTTATCCTGGGATATCTACATTCTTTCGACATATTATGATTGCTTCTCATTAAACTCCCGGATCTATCGCGCACTTCAGATTATTCAATATGTTTACTATCCCTTCCTCGCTATTGTTGGTGTCCCTGGTAATTCTCTCTCTCTCTCTCTCTCTCTGTCTAGCTATTAATTCTATAAACCGTTTTTGACTGCATTACTGCTCCTGTCATTTACTCTGCCCTGCTTGCTGCTGTTATTATTCTTGGGGAATCCCTATCTGCAACTATTAGCTCCATAAACCATTGCTAATAGTATTACTGTTCTTGTCATTTCCTCTCTCATCTTTGCTTCTGCTGCTGTTTCTATTTCCAGCTTGGAGATCTGTAAACCCTGTTTCACTAAAATACGGTTCTGTAATGTAAACTTTGGGAAGAGTGAAGCCGGTGTCATTGGTCTCCATCACAAATTCCATCCCCTATCTGTCAAACTCATCCCCCACCCTGGCTAATGTCTGAGGCTGAACCAGACTGTTTACAACCTCTGAGTTCATCTCCATATTCTCTCCATCATCAACTGTGTCTACTCCCACCTCTGTAATATCACTGTCTCCACCACTGCCTCAGCCCATCTGCTGCATAAACCAGTATCTGTACCTTTGTTAAATCCACACTTGACTATTCCAAGTCTATCCTGGTCACTCCCAGTTATAAAACTCCATAAACCACAGACCATCCATAACTCTGGGGCCTGTATCCTAACTCACACAAATCCCGATCACCCATCACCCCTGTACTCACTCATCTACATTGTCTCCGGGTCTGGCAACACCTTACTTTTAATATTCTCATTCTTGTGCTTGGATCTCTCCATCGCCCCGCCCCTCCCATTAGTCCCATTCCCCTTCCATTTCACATATTCTTGAAAATCCTATCCCTTCAAATTTATATCCAATTTCCTTTATAATGTGAGTTGCTTAAAATCCCTATCTTCCCTTGCTGTGATATTCAATCTATGGCGCCACTGGTGCCAATGCTACAGTAACCATATTGCATAAAATGACGTGAACTGCACAGCCGGCTATTTCTATCGTGGTCAGCACAGTGCCCCATGCTGGGCAGGGTTCTAGTGTGGTCAGCACAGTGCCCCATCTTGGGCAGGGCTCTAGTGTGGTCAGCGCAGTGCCCCATGCTGGGCACGGCTCTAGTGTGGTCAGCACAGTGCCCCAAGCTGGACAAGGCTCTAGTGTGGTCAGCACAGTGCCCCATGCTGGGCACGACTCTAGTGTGGTCAGCACAGTGCCCCATGCTGGGCAGGGCTCTAGTGTGGTCATCACAGTGCCCCATCTTGGGCAGGGCTCTAGTGTGGTCAGCACAGTGCCGCATGCTGGGCAGGGTTCTAGTGTGGTCAGCACAGTGCCCCAAGCTGGGCAAGGCTCTAGTGTGGTCAGCACAGTGTCCCATGCAGGGCAGGGCTCTACTGTGGTCAGCACAGTGTCCCATGCTGGACAGGGCTCTAGTGTGGTCAGCACAGTGTCCCATGCTGGGCAGGGCTCTAGTGTGGTCAGCACAGTGCCTCGTGCTGGGCAGGGAACTCGTGTGGTCAGCACAGTGCCCCATGCAGGACATTGCTCTAGTGTGGTCAGCACAGTGTCCCATGCTGGACAGGGCTCTAGTGTGGTCAGCACAGTGCCCCATGCTGGACATGGCTCTAGTGTGGTCAGCACAGTGCCCCATGCTGGGCAGGGCTCTAGTGTGGTCAGCACAGTGTCCCATGCAGGGCAGGGCTCTAGTGTGGTCAGCACAGTGCCCCATGCAGGACATTGCTCTAGTGTGGTCAGCACAGTGTCCCATGCTGGACAGGGCTCTAGTGTGGTCAGCACAGTGCCCCATGCTGGACATGGCTCTAGTGTGGTCAGCACAGTGCCTCGTGCTGGGCAGGGCTCTAGTGTGGTCAGCACAATGCCCCATGCTGGGTCGGGCTCTAGTGTGGTCATCACAGTGCCCCATGCTGGGCAGGGCTCTAGTGTGGTCAGCACAGTGCCCCATGCAGGACATTGCTCTAGTGTGGTCAGCACAGTGTCCCATGCTGGACAGGGCTCTAGTGTGGTCAGCACAGTGCCCCATGCTGGACATGGCTCTAGTGTGGTCAGCACAGTGCCTCGTGCTGGGCAGGGCTCTAGTGTGGTCAGCACAGTGCCCCATGCTGGGTAGGGATCTAGTGTGGTCATCACAGTGCCCCATGCTGGGCAGGGCTCTAGTGTGGTCAGCACAGTGTCCCATGCAGGGCAGGGCTCTAGTGTGGTCAGCACAGTGCCCCATGCAGGACATTGCTCTAGTGTGGTCAGCACAGTGCCCCATGCTAGACATGGCTCTAGTGTGGTCAGCACAGTGCCTCGTGCTGGGCAGGGCTCTAGTGTGGTCAGCACAATGCCCCATGCTGGGTCGGGCTCTAGTGTGGTCATCACAGTGCCCCATGCTGGGCAGGGCTCTAGTGTGGTCAGCACAGTGCCCCATGCAGGACATTGCTCTAGTGTGGTCAGCACAGTGTCCCATGCTGGACAGGGCTCGAGTGTGGTCAGCACAGTGCCCCATGCTGGACATGGCTCTAGTGTGGTCAGCACAGTGCCTCGTGCTGGGCAGGGCTCTAGTGTGGTCAGCACAGTGCCCCATGCTGGGTAGGGATCTAGTGTGGTCATCACAGTGCCCCATGCTGGGCAGGGCTCTAGTGTGGTCAGCACAGTGTCCCATGCAGGGCAGGGCTCTAGTGTGGTCAGCCCAGTGCCCCATGCAGGACATTGCTCTAGTGTGGTCAGCACAGTGCCCCATGCTAGACATGGCTCTAGTGTGGTCAGCACAGTGCCTCGTGCTGGGCAGGGCTCTAGTGTGGTCAGCACAGTGCCCCATGCTGGGTCGGGCTCTAGTGTGGTCATCACAGTGCCCCATGCTGGGCAGGGCTCTAGTGTGGTCAGCACAGTGCCCCATGCAGGACATTGCTCTAGTGTGGTCAGCACAGTGTCCCATGCTGGACAGGGCTCTAGTGTGGTCAGCACAGTGCCCCATGCTGGACATGGCTCTAGTGTGGTCAGCACAGTGCCTCGTGCTGGGCAGGGCTCTAGTGTGGTCAGCACAGTGCCCCATGCTGGGTAGGGATCTAGTGTGGTCATCACAGTGCCCCATGCTGGGCAGGGCTCTAGTGTGGTCAGCACAGTGTCCCATGCAGGGCAGGGCTCTAGTGTGGTCAGCACAGTGCCCCATGCAGGACATTGCTCTAGTGTGGTCAGCACAGTGCCCCATGCTAGACATGGCTCTAGTGTGGTCAGCACAGTGCCTCGTGCTGGGCAGGGCTCTAGTGTGGTCAGCACAGTGCCCCATGCTGGGTAGGGCTCTAGTGTGGTCATCACCGTGCCCCATGCTGGGCAGGGCTCTAGTGTGGTCATCACAGTGTCCCATGCTGGGGAGGGCTCTAGTGTGATCACCACAGTGCCCCATGCAGGACATTTATCTAGTGTGATCTGCACAGTGTCCCATGCTGGACACTGCTCTAGTTTGGTCACCACAGTGTACCATGCTGGACAGGGCTCTAGTGTGGTCAGCACAGTGTCCCATGCAGGACACTGCTCTAATGTGGTCAGCACAGTGTCCCATGCTGGGCAGGGCTCGAGTGTGGTCAGCACAGTGTCCCATGCTGGGCAGGGCTCTCGTGTGGTCACCACAGTGTCCCATGCTGGGGAGCGCTCTTGTGTGGTCATCACCGTGCCCCATGCTGGGCAGGGCTCTAGTGTGGTCACCACAGTGTCCCATGCTGGGGAGGGCTCTAGTGTGGTCACCACAGTGCCCCATGCAGGACATTTATCTAGTGTGATCTGCACAGTGTCCCATGCTGGACACTGCTCTAGTGTGGTCACCACAGTGTCCCATGCTGGACAGGGCTCTAGTGTGGTCAGCACCGTGTCCCATGCAGGACACTGCTCTAGTGTGGTCAGCACATTGTCCCGTGCTGGACAGGGCTCGAGTGTGGTCAGCACAGTGTCCCATGCTGGGCAGGGATCTAGTGATGTTAGCAACAGTGCCCCATGCTGGACCGGGCTCTAGTGTGGTCAGCACAGTGTCCCATGCTGGGCAGGACTCTAGTGTGATCAGCACAGTGCCCCATGCTGGGCAGGGATCTAGTGTGGTCAGCAACAGTGCCCCATGCTGGACCGGGCTCTAGTGTGGTCAGCCCAGTGTCCCATGCTGGGCAGGGCTCCAGTGTGGTCATCACAGTGTCACATGCTGGGCAGGGATCTAGTGTGGTCAGCAACAGTGCCCCATGCTGGACCGGGCTCTAGTGTGGTCAGCACAGTGTCCCATGCTGGGCAGGGCTCTTGTGTGGTCAGCACAGTGCCCCATGCTGGACATGGCTCTAGTGTGGTCAGCACAGTGCCCCATGCTGGACAGGGCTCTAGTGTGGTCAGCACATTGCCCCATGCTGGACAGGGCTCTAGTGTGGTCAGCACAGTGCCCCATTCTGGGCAGGGCTCTAGTGTGATCAGCACAGTGCCCCATGCTAGGCAAGGGTCTAGTCCTGTTGTAACATGCATGTGATGCTCATATGAGGAGGGTTTGAATGTGACGTCAGTGAGCGATTCTGACAGCTTTGATGTGCGTCTTTGAAACTTGGTCTGTGCATGTCCACTGACCACCCGTGTTAGTCACTCTCAGCTGGACATACATTCAGCAGCACGAGGAACCCTCTCTAGTGTTATTTAAAAGGACCAGGCATCCAACTTACAGATGAGTGGTTTTGACTTACTTCTGCTGTTGTAAAGTTAGTGGAGGTGCTGTGGATGGTTTTCTGGAGGTTGTGCTATGAGCTGCTGCAGACGTTCAGGAGGACAGAGGATTTGGTGACCCAACTCTGGAAGAGGTATGGGGACTGTAGGTACAGTGTCTCTGGGTCTGTAACATGAACAACATATGGAGCAGAGGCTGCAGAGAGGGGAAGCTATGTGAAGAGGGAGGAGGAAGTTGAGCTGCCCTACCCACCCCGGGTTTTCCAAGAGCACTTTTCCTATCTACACCTAACCCAGGAGCAATGTGTGAGGTGACTCTGATTCAATAAGGATTTGGTCACAGAGCTGTGTCACCTCCTGTAAGACCACCTGGAGCCTCACACCAGGGTGAGGATGGAGCTGTCAGTGGCGGTTACTGTCACAGTTTCATTGAACTTCTATGGATCTGGATATTTCCAGGCAGAAGCAGGAGACATATCCAACGTAGAGTGGTAGAAATTGATAGATTCATGGAGTCATGTACGACACAGAAGGTGGCCACTCTGCCCCTCTATGACAGCCTCTGTAGAACAATCCAGTCAGTCCCACTCCCCCGCTCAATCCCCGGATCCCTGCAGGCTCATTTACTTCAGGTGTCCATTCAGTTTCCTTTTGAAATCATTGATTGTCTCGGCATGGACAATATCCATGAGGATACCCTCATGAGCAGTGAGTTCCAGCTCATTACCATCCACTGTGTAAAAAAGTTCTTCCTCATATTCCCCTGTATCTCTTATCCAAAACCTTCCATCTGTGTCCCCCGAGTCTGTGTTTCACCAGTTAATGGGAACAGTTTTTCATTGTCTATCTTATCTAAACCTATCATGATCTTGTACGCCTCTATCAAATCTCTCTCAATCTCCTTTACACCAGGGAGAACAACTCCATCTTCTCCAAACTAGGGCGGCACAGTGGCGCAGTGGTTAGCACCGCAGCCTCACAGCTCCAGGGACCTGGGTTCAATTCCGGGTACTGCCTGTGTGGAGTTTGCAAGTTCTCCCTGTGTCTGCGTGGGTTTCCTCCGGGTGCTCCGGTTTCCTCCCACATGCCAAAGACTTGCAGGTTGATAGGTAAATTGGCCATTATAAATTGTCACTAGTATAGGTAGGTGGTAGGGAAATATAGGGACAGGTGGGGATGTTTGGTAGGAATATGGGATTAGTGTAGGATTAGTATAAATGGGTGGTTGATGTTCGGCACAGACTCGGTGGGCCGAAGGGCCTGTTTCAGTGCTGTATCTCTAATCTAATCTAATCTAAACTTGTAACTAAAACCCCCCATCCCTGGAACTATTCTGGTAAATCTCCTCTGCACCCTCTCAAGGACCTTCACATCCTTCCTAAAGTGATGTGACCAGAACTGGACATAGTTCTCTAATTGGGGCCTAACCAAAGCTTTACAAAGTTTCAGCATAACTTCCCTGCTTTTGTATCTTTGCCTCTAATCATGAAGGCCAAGATCTGATAAGCTTTGATTAACACTCTCCTAATATGCCCTTCCAACTTCAAAGATCAATGCATATAGAGTCCCAGGTCCCTCTGTTCCTGCACAATCTTTAGACCTGTGCCATTAAGTCTATATTGCTTTCCTATTCTTTCTGCCAAAATGCATCACCTCACACTCCTCTGTATTAAATTCCACCTGCCACTTCTCTGCGCATTCTGCTAGCCTATCTATATCCTGTTGTAGGCAGTTTGCATCATCCTCACTGTTTACCACTCCTCCAAGTATGGTATCATCGGAAAATTTTGAAATTCTACTTTGAATTCCATGATCCATCTCATTTATATATAACAAAAAAAATGAGTTGGTCCTGGCACTGACCCTTGGAAAACATCACGGTCTTCCGTCCTCCAGAATGAAAAACAACCGTTCACCAGCACTCTGCCCGAACTATCTCTTCTTTGAAGGTAGCCCATTGTTCAGCTCCTGTTTTCCTGCCAAACGTTGACTCTAATTTATTAGCCCCAGCTCAATTTTTACACCGGATGACTTGTTGAAGTTGAATTTCTCACAGTTAATTATTCTTACTCTGGATTGCTCTTTGTCCTTTCCCATCGTCAACAAAAACCTTATGATACAATGATCGCTGTCCCCTAAATGTTCTCCTACTAATACTTAATCCATTTGGGTCCAGCTCATTCTCGAGAACCAGGTCTAGCAGTGCCTCCTTTCTCGTTGGACTAGCAACATATTGTCGTTTAAAAGTTTCCTGCACACACTGTAGTAACTCCTGCCTCCCTTCGCCCTTTACATTACTACTATCCCAGTCCATATTAGGATAATGAGTGTTCCCCCACTGTAACTACTCTATAATTCTTACTTCTTTCAGTACTTTTCTTGCATATTTGTTCCTCCATATCCTTCCCATTAGCTGATGGCCGATAGACAACACCGAGCAATGTAAATGCACCTTTTTTGTTCATTAGCTCTATCCAAATAAATTCTGTCCTTCACCCACCTATGCACCCACCAACCCCCACTCCCATCTCCCCACACACGTCCCCGGGACTTTCACTCTCTCGAGCACCATAATGTTCTCCTTAATCAATACCACCAGCCTTACTCCTTTTCTCCCTTTCCTATTTTTCCTGAACACCTTGTATCCAGGAATATTTAACACCCAGTTCTGCCCTTCTTTGAGCCAGATCTCTGTTATAGCCACAACATCATATTTCCACATGGCAATCTGCACCTGTACCTCACCAGTCTTATTAACCACACTCCGTATTCACATACATGCACATCAACCCTGATCCAAACTTTATTACTTCCTTCCTTACCCAGACCCCAAATAATAACTTTCTAAACCCTACTATAGTGTTATCCATCTCTCCCAATATTCTGTGCACTTTAGAATTCCTCTCTGATGTTTACTCCTGGTTCCCACACCCCTGTCAATTTAGTGGAAACCCTCTCCAATATTATTAACATATCACCCTGCAAGAAAATTAGTCCAGCTCTGTTCAGGTGCAACCGTCCAGCCTGTACAGATCCCACATTCTCCAGAACTGTTCCCAGTGTCCAGGAATCTAAACTTTATCGCTTCTGCAGCATCCTTCCAGCCACACATCCATTTGTACTCTCCTCCTATTTCTATACTCACTCGCACGGGGTACTGGCAGTAATCCGGAGATTACTACATTGAGATGGCTAACTTCTTACCCAGCGCACGGAATTCTGACTGCAGGACCACCTCACTCTTTCTGCCCAGCTCATTCGTACCGATGTGGACTACGACTGCTAGCTGTTCACCACCCCCACCCACCCCCCCAGCCCACCACCTTCATGATGCTCTGCAGCCACTTGGCCCATTGTGTCTCTGATGTCCAAAAAACGACCTCCCCAGCCGAATCCCACCTTCCAGAATTTGGTCCCTAGCTCTGCAGATTAAATCAATTGAGGTGTAGCAAGGTACATTTAAAATGAGATGAGGTTTTCAGCCTCTTCTACCCTTTCACAAAGTGAGTTCCAGACCGCCACCCCACCACACTCTGGGTGATTCTTTTCCTAATCTTCCCTCTACTTTTTCTCCCAATCATTTAAATCCATGCCCTCTTGTCACTGATCTCTCTGCTAAGGTGAATAGACACTTCACCTCCACTCTATGCAGGGCCCTCAGCGTTTTGTACGTTTCAATCAGATCTCCCCTCAGCCTTCTCTGTTCCAAGGAGAACAACCCCAGCCTATCAAATCTTTCCTCATAGCTGCATTTTCCCAGTCCCGGCAAAATGTTTGTAAATCGCCTCTGTACCCTCTCTAGTGCAATTACATCCTTTCTGTAATGAGGTGACCAGAACTCAAGTACTCAAGTTGTGGCCTAACCAATGACGTATACAGTTCCAGCATGATCTCCCTGCTCTTATATTCTATATCTCGGCTAATAAGGGAAAGGATTCCATATGCCTTCTCAACCACCTTATCGACCTATCCTGCTCCCTTCATCTATCTGTGGGCATTCACTCTAAGGTCTGTCACTTCCTCTACACTTCTCAGTATTCTCCCATTAATCGTGCATTCCTTTGCCTTATTTAACCTCCCCAAATGCATCATCTCGCACTTATCCAGCCTGAATTCAATTTGCCACTTCTCTGCCCATCTGACCAGTCCATCAATATCTTCCTGCAGTATACAGCTATCCACCTTGCGATCTACCACACGGTCAATCTTTGTATCGTCTGCAAACTTCTTGATTATGCCCCTACTTTTACTTCCATAGTGTTAATATATGCGACATAAAGCAGGGGTCCCAGTACTGAGCCCTGTGGAATTTGTTTTTCTATTCATTCGTGGGATTTGGACGTCACTGTCTGGGCCTGCATTTATTGCCCAACCCTTATTGCCCTTGAACTGAGTGGCTTGTGAAGCCATTTAAGAGTCCATCACATTGTTGTGGGTCTGGAGTCTCATGTGGCCAGATCAGGTAAGGACTGCAGATCTCCTTCCCTAAAGGACATTTGTGAACCAGATGGGCTTTTCAAACAATCGACAATGGTTTCATGGTTACCATTAGAGTCGCTGTTTAATTCCAGAACTATTAATTGATTTCAAATTTCATTATGTGTCATGGTGGGATTCGAATCCATGTCCCCAGAGTGTTTACCTGGGTTTGCTGGATTTACAAGTGCAGTGACATTGCCACTACACCACTGCCTCCACTAAATCCTTCTGGAAACATCCCTCCAGTCGCAAACACGCTTGTCAACAATGACTCTTTCTTTCCTGCCACTGAGCTAATTTTGCATCCACCTTGCTGCATTTCCCTGGATCCCCTGGGATTTTATTTTTAACAAGTTTGCTATGTGGGCCCTTGCCAAAAGTCTTGCTAAGATCCAAGTAGACCGCATCAAATACGTTAAACTCATCTATCGTCCTTGTTACTTCATTAAAAATCATGCAAGTTAGTCAGACACGATCTTAGCTTAACACGTCTGTGGTGATTATCCTTGATTAACCTATGCCTTTCTAAGTGACAGTTTATCCTGTCTCTCAGAATAGATTCCAATAATTTTCCCACTCTGAGGTTAGACTGGCTGTTCTGTATTTATTCGGTCTATCCTTCGCTCCCTTTTTGATCAGTGGGACAATGTTATCAGTTCTCCAATCCTCCAGCACCACACCTATATCCAGTGAGAACTGGAAAATCATGGACATACCTTTGGCTATTTCTTCTGTTGCTTCTTTTAACAACCTGGGGTACATTTCATCGCGCCATGGTGATTTATCAACTTTCAATGATGCTAATTCCATTTATACTTCCTCTCTGCCTATGTTTATCAGATCCAATAATTCATAATCCTCCTCCTTAACTGAAATATCTGCATCGTTCCCCTCTTTTGTGAAGACAGTTACAAAGTATTCATTAAGAACCATATCAGTAACTACTGTCCCTACACATAGGTTCCCTTTTCGGTCATTAATGGGCTCTGCTCTCTCCTTTGTTGTCCTCGTAGCCTTAATGTATTGAAAGAAAAAACAGACATGGGTTCACCTTGATTTTGTTTGCCAATATTTATTTATGATCTCTCCTTGCTTTGGTAAATTCCTTTTTGATATCTGCCTCCACATTCGAGACTCCTCTTGGTTTTCTGTTGTGTTGAGATCTCGGTGTGGGACTTAAGCTTGCATTTCCTGCTGTATCTTACCCTGTAGGCTCCTTGACATCCATGGAGCTGGGGAATGAGACTGACTTGATTTATCTCCAAAGCGCTGGCACCGACTCGATGAGTTGAAATGTCCCATTCTGCGCTAGAATTGACCATGCCACGATGACTCTATGACATGGGTATTCTATTACAACAACTTTCCTATACTGGGAAAGTTTATAATGGACTGGGCAGCATCACCCTGTTGAACCCCGTGATGTAAGTGAAATGTTTGATGCCCCAGAACATGGTTAGCAAATGTCCTTCACAAACAGAGTAAATCAGTTCAGCCCCATTCACAATTCTGCAGTAATTCACAATAGGGAGTAAGTTCGCCTGGTTTTCTCCACATAGGACAGCAGCCAGGCATTTCACTGTGTCCACCACCTCCATGTGGAAAGTATTGTCAGGGTTAGATGAGATATGACACGTTGCCTGGGCGACAGATTTCTTTAGTTGTGTTACTGTTTCTGTGCTCTCTTAGTCCAAACGGGATAAACCTGGTCATCATCACCATTCGGTAGTTCATCAAGAGGAGTCACAGTCTCAGCAAATCGAGGGATGAAGGTCCGCTGATACCCCACTAAACTGAGGATAGGACACAGGGCAGTCTTTGAGGTGGTCAGGGGTAGACACTGGATGAGGGGAAATTGATAACCCACAAGCCTGAGGATAGGTCAGAGGGCAGTCTTTGAGGTGGACAAGGGTAGACACTCACAATGGGTGAGATTCTAAACGAGTACTTTGCATCGGTATTCACCGAGGAGAGGGACATGACGGATCTTGAGGTTAGGGACAGATGTTTGATTACTCTAGGTCAAGTCGGCATAAGGAGGGAGGAAGTGTTGGGTATTCTAAAAGGCATTAAGGTGGACAAGTCCCCAGGTCCGGATGGGATCTATCCCAGGTTACAGTGGGAAGCGAGAGAGGAAATAGCTGTGGCCTTAACAGATATCTTTGCAACATCCTTAACCACGGGTGAGGTCCCGGAGGACTGGAGAGTTGCTAATGTTGTCCCCATGTTTAAGAAGGGGAGCAGGGATAATCCAGGTAATTATAGACCGGTGAGCCTGACGTCAGTGGTAGGGAAGCTGCTGGAGAAGATGCTGAGGGATAGGATCTGGTCCCATTTGGAAGACAATGGGCTTATCAGTGATCGGAAACATGGTTTTGTGCAGGGAAGGTCATGTCTTACCAACTTAATAGAATTCTTTGAGGAATTGACATTGTTGATTAATGAGGGAAGGGCTGTAGATGTCATATACATGGACTTCAGTAAGGCGTTTGATAAGCTTCCCCATGGTAGGCTGATGGAGAAAGTGAAGGCGCATGGGATCCAGGGTGTACTAGCTAGATGGATAAAGAACTGGCTGGGCAACAGGAGACAGAGAGTAGCAGTGGAAGGGAGTTTCTGAAAATGGACACGTGTGACCAGTGGTGTTCCACGGGGATCCGTGCTGGGACCACTGTTGTTTGTGATATACATAAATGATTTGGAGGAAAGTATAGGCGGTCTGATCAGCAAGTTTGCAGACGACATTAAGTTTGGTGGAGTAGCAGATAGTGAAAGGGACTGTCAGAGAATACAGCAGAATATAAATAGATTGGAGAGTTGGGAAGAGAAATGGCAGATGGAGTTCAATCAGGGCAAATGCGAGGTGATGCATTTTGGAAGACCCAATTCAAGAGTGAACTTACAGTAAATGGAAAAGTCCTGGTGAAAATTGATGCGCAGAGAGATTTGGGTGTTCAGGTCCATTGTTCCCTGAAGGTGGCAACGCAGGTCAATAGAGTGGTCAAGAAGGCATACAGCATGCTTTCCCTCATCGGACGGGGTATTGAGTACAATAGTTTGCAGATCATGTTACAGTTGTATAGGACTTTGGTTCGGCCACATTTGGAATACTGCGAGCAGTTCTGGTCGCCAAATTACCAAAAGGATGTGGATGCTTTGGAGAGGGTGCAGAGGAGGTTCACCAGGATGTTGCCTGGTATGGAGGGCGCTCGCTATGAAGAGAGGTTGAGTAGATTCGGATTATTTTCATTAGAAAGACGGACGTTGAGGGGGGACCTGATTGAGGTGTACAAAATCATGAGAGGTATAGACAGGGTGGACAGCAAGAGGCTTTTTCCCAGAGTGGGGGATTCAATTACGAGGGGACACGAGTTCAAAGTGAAAGGGGAAAAGTTTAGAGGGGATATGCGTGGAAAGTTCTTTACGCAGAGGGTGGTGGGTGCCTGGAACGCGTTGCCAGCGGAGGTGGTAGACGCGGGCACGATAGCATCTTTTAAGATGTATCTAGACAGATACATGAATGGGCAGGAAGTAAAGAGATACAGACCCTTAGAAAATAGGCGACATGTTTTGATAGAGAATTTGGATCGGCGTAGGCTTGGAGGGCCGAAGGGCCTGTTCATGTGCTGTAATGTTCTTTGTTCTTTGTTCTTTGATCTTGATGTTGGTCTGGGCTGATGTTGGATGAGCCAATCTGGACACCTAGAAAGGTGACACGATGTTACACCAGCTGGGCCTTACATGGATGGTCTTTTTGTCCAGCTCCCAAAGTAACTGCAGTAGTTCCTGTAAAAGGGTTAAATGTGTGGACACGGTCTGTGGTGATGAAGAGGAGATCATCGATATATTGCAGCAGCAGGAAGACTGTGAAAGGCTCATAAGGGCCCCGGCCATATTTTTGTGGAACATAGTGGGGTTATTGTGGAACCTCTTCTGACAGACATGTCCAGAGGTATCTCTGGTCCTCAGAAGTGAATGTGAATTTAATTTGTTTCTCTAGTTTTACTGGGATACTACAATAACCATTAGAGATATCCAGGGTGGTGAAGACAGCCCTGCCGCTGGGAATCCGGGAGAGTAGGGTGGGTGTCTCTCACATAACCGGGTTCACACAGGGGTGACTGAGTTGAGTTTGTGGTGGTCAGTAGTCAGTCACCAGCTGCCATCCGGTTTTCCAACCGGCTAAATCGGGCAGTTAGTAGTGAATGTGTCTTTGTGAACGACACCCTGGTATAACAATGACATGATAGTGTCTGGAACATATGATATAATCTCAGCTCGGTAAGAATACTGCTTCATGGAGCATGCAATGGTCAGTTAATTTCTTCAGGTCAGCTCATGTTTCCACAGTCATCTTTATGGGTTGTGAATACACTCAGCACCGACTCGAGAATCACCTGTACCTCAGGGTGATCAGAGGTGTCTGATTCACACTCCTCTGATATTTTAATCATGAATATTGAGGGTGCAATGGACACCAGAGTATGGGTATGGTTTAATGTTCTAAAATATACAAATATAGGGATAATCAATTACTGCTGATAACCTTTGAGCACATTACTGCCCAGTAGTCCCTGTCCATTATGCAGGATCATATGAAAGGGAGGCAGGAATTTGACATGAACTCTGTTCCATCTCCTGCACCACTATAAGATCCCAGATTACCCAAAAGGTGGTCGAAGGGTCACTAGAAGTTTATTGAGGAGTGACAGTTCAAATACAGCACAGGATCAGAATAGACAGAGTAGACATACGACCTGTGACTGGTGACAAAGGTTTTCTGGCTATGGATCAGATGTTAGAAGCTGTTATTATGGATATTTATAGCAGAGCACGTAGAGAAATTCAAAGTGATCAAGCAGTGTCAGCATGGTTTTGTGAAAGGAACATCAAGTTTAACCAATTTATTGGAGTTCTTTGAAGAAATTACACGTACTGTGGATAAAGGGGAACCGTTGGATGTAATGTAGTTAGATTTCCAGAAGACACTTGATCACGTGTCACATCAATGGTCATTGCAGAAACTAAATGCTAATGGTGTAGGGGGTAACATATTGACATGGATAGAAAATTGGCTATCCAACAGAAAACAGAGAGTAGGCAAAATGGGTCATTTTCTGTTTGGTAAGATGTAACGAGTCGTGTGCCACAGAGATCAGTGCTGGGGACGTAACTTTTTACAATTTATATAAATGACTTGGATGAAGGGACTCAAGGTATGGTTGCTAAATTTTCTGATGAAACAAAGACAGATCGGAACGAAAGTTGTGAAGAAGACATAATTGGGCTGCAAAGGGATATCGATTGCTTACGTTAGTGGGCAAAGATGTGGCAAATGGAGTAAAATGAGGGAAAATGTGGAATTGTCCATTTTATAGGAAGAATAAAAAAGAAACGAATTATCTGAATGGTGAGAGATTGCAGAGCTCTACGATGCAGAGGAACTGGGTGTGCTAGTGTATGAATAGTATAAATTTATTATGCAGGTACAACAGGTAATCAGGAAACTAATCGAATGTTATCATGTATTACAGAAGGAATTGAATACAAAAGTATGGAGGTTATGTTTCATTTATACAGGACATTGGTGAGACCACATCTGGAGTTCTGTGTAGCTTACTGGTCTCCTTATTTAAGGAGGATGTAAATGTGTTGAAAGCAGTACAGAGAATGTTTACTAGACTAATACCTGGAATGGGTGGGTTGTCTTTTAAGGAAAGGCTGGACAGGCTAGGCTTATATCATTTGGAGTTTAGAAGATTAAAAGGTGACTTTATTAAAGCATAAGATTCTGAGTGTAGGGTAGAGTAGGTGAGGGCCACAGAGAGAGAAACAGAGAGAGAGAGAGAGAGAGACAGCTCAGCTCATCTGCTGTGGAAACCCTCATCAATGCCTTTGTTACCTCGAGACTTGACTATTCTAACACACTTCTGACAGCTCTCCCACATTCTACAATCTGTAACCTTGTGGTCATCCAAAACTCTGCTGCCATCTTCTAATTTACACCAAATTCTGTTCACCCAACATCACTGCACTCACTGACCGACATTGGCTCTTGGTCGAGTCACACCTCAATTTTATTATTCAAAATCATGTGATCAAATCCCTCCATGTCCTCACCCCTCTGATTATCCCAATCCCCTGCTCATTTCCAATATTCCTGAACTTTATAAAAGTATTTTTTCTAATTCCCTTTTTAAAGTGAGTTTATTTCCCTCTGTCTCTCTCCCTGACCACACATTTCATCTCTCCAGCTCCACTGGTGTTGTGGAAGTTTAGATCCATAACCTGATATGAACTGCACTGCTCTTCACATCCAGCACATTGAACAGGACACCCAGGCTGGCCGGGGTGCGAGCGTGGGTGTAACGTGTGTGTGTCTGTAGCGTGAGGAGGGGTCTGAACATGATGTCAATCAGCCATTTCAGCAACTTTGATGTACGTCTTTGAAATTTGGTCGGTGCATGTCGACTGACCGCCTGTGTTAGTCACTCTCAGCTGAACATACATTCAGCAGCACGAGGAACCTCCTCTAGTATTATTTAAAAGGACCAGGCATCCAACGTACAGGTGAGGGGCTTTTGACTTACTTCTGCTATTGTAAAGTTAGTGGAGGTGCTGTGGATGGTTTTCTGCAGGTTGTGTTGTGAGCTGTGCAGACATTCAGGGAGGAGAGAGGACTTGGAGACCCAACACTGGACGAGGTATGGGGACTGTAGTTACAGTGTCTCTGGGTCTGAAACATGACCAACAAATGGAGAAGAGGCTGCAGAGTGATGGATCTCTGTAAAGAAGGAGGAGGAGGGGGCTCTGCACTACCGACCACGGGTTTTCCAACAGCAAAAGGAGCAGTGGTCATAATATCGAACACTGGGGAACACTACTGTATACGCCCATCGAGTCTGAACAGCAACCTTTCACCACTTCTCTCTGTTTACTGTTCCTGAGCCAATGTTATATCCACACTTTCACTGTCCCTTTAATCCATAGGCTTCAGTTTCCTTAACCTGTCTATTGAATGCCAGTTGATCAAACACCTTTTGAAAGTCCATATATATAACTTCAATCACACCACCCTCATCAACCCTCTCCATTGTTTTATCAAAGAACTCCATCAAGTTTACGTCACCACCACCTCTCTCCACTCCTCCACTGTTGTTAAATTATCAGTCTGATTATCCGACACCCAGTACTGGATGAGCAGAAATTTCCCCCAATTAAATATTGGGAAGACTGAAGCCATTGTTTTCACTCCCCACTCCAACTCTGTTCCCTTGCTATTGATTCCATCCCACTCCCTGGTAACAGTCTGAGATTCAGACAGTCTGTTTGCAATCTTGGTGTCACATTTCACCAAAAAATGAGCTTTAACCTCATTTTCAGGGTATAATTACAACCGCCTATTTCCTCCTCAGTAACATCGCCTGACGTAACCCCTGTCTCAGCCCATCTGCTGCTAAAACCTCATTCATGCCATCGTCACCTCTCGATGTGACTATTCCAACTCACTCCTGGCTGATCTCCCACATCTACTCTCTGTAAACTTGAGGTCATCCAAAACTCTGCTGCCCATGTCTTAGCTCACACCAAGTCCCTTTCATCTATCACTGACCGACATAGGCTCCCAGTCAAGCAATGTCTTGATTTTAAAATTCCCATCCTTGTTTTCATATCCCTCAATGGTCTCGCCTCTCCCTATCTCTGTAATCTCCTCCAGCTCCAGAACCCATCGAGCCATCTGTGTTTCTCGAATTCTGGCCTCTTTTACATCCGTTTAGATGTTTACAAAGTTATGGGCGGCATGGACAGAGTGGATACTCAGAATCTTTTTCCCAGGGTGGAAGAGTCAGTTACTTGGGAACATCGGTTTCAGGTGCGAGGGGCAAAGTTTAGAGGGGATGTGCGAGGCAGGTTTTGACACAGAGGGTGGTGAGTGCCTGGAACTTGCTGCCGGGGGAGGTGGTGGAAGCAGATACGATAGCGACGTTTAAGAGACATCTTGACAAATATATGAATAGGAAGGGAATAGAGCGATATGGGCCCCGGAAGTGCAGAAGGTGTTAGTTTCGGCAGGCATCAAGATCGGCGCAGGCTTGGAGGGCCGAATGGCCTGTTCCTGTGCTGTACTGTTCTTTGTTCTTGGTTCTTTGTTATTTTAATCACTGCACCACTGGCGACCGTGCCTTCTGCTGCCGGGGCCCAATCTCTGCAGTATCCTCCCTACACACTTCCGCCTCTTCATCTCGCTTCCCTCCTTTAAGACATTCCTGAAAACTTTCCTCTTTGGCTAAGCTGTTGGTCCTTTGACCTAATATCTCCTGTTGTATGTCAGTTCGTCATTTGCTTCATAATGCTCCTGTGAAGCATCTTGGGATGGTTTAAAGACAATATCTAAATATAGATTGTTGTTGTTGTTGAAGTTCGCCAGACATCATTTGTCTGCAGCATATCCAGGTTGCTAACCACTTACGATCCAATGTTTTTCCAAGCAACAAATATTTTTCTCTTGGGTTGTCACGTCTAAAAAATGTCCCCAGTCGTGACTCTAGTCTGACTGTTCAGTAATTACAGCGTTTATCCCATATCTCCTTTTTTAAGCAGGATGTAACATTTACAATCCTCCTGTCCTCTGTCATCACACCCATATCCAAGGAGGATTGGAAGATTCTGGCCAGTGCCTATGCTATTTCCATCATTCCTTCCCTCAGAAACCCCTATAAATCCCATTCACACATGGTAAGAGTTCCAGTTTATTGTGGTCCAAAAAGTGTTGGATTGAAAGTGGTTGACAGAAACTGTTTGTTCAGTGACTGTAATTAATGTCAGTCTCCATGGACCCTGATTGTGTCACAGGAGGGTTTCCCTCTTCTATTAATAAGGGACTCCTTTCAATGTGTTATCATACTGTCAGCGGGAGCATCACGCCCGGCACTCACAGTGTTCAGCGGCTCAAGAGAGAGGGAGAGGATAGATCAGAATCTGAGAACAATGGGTCAGAATCTGAGAACAATGGGTCAGAATCTGAGAACAATGGGTCAGAATCTGAGAACAATAGATTGGAATGTTACAACAATGAGCAAGAGTTTATCCTCAGAACTTCACGATCTTTCTACACATTATGATCGGTTCTCATTAAACTTTCGCATCTACCTCGCACTTCGGATTGCTCAATCCATTTATTATCCCATCCTCGCTCTTGTTGGTGTCCCTGGTTAGTATCTGTTTCCAGGTATTTATTCTGAAAACCATGTTTAACTGTATTACTGTTCCTGTAATTTACTCTCACCGCCTTGCTGCTGTTGTTAATCCCGGTGAATATCTCCAGTAATTACCTTGATTAACCATGTTTAACTGCATTACTGCTCCTGTAATTTTCTCTGCCCTCCTTGCTGCTGTTGTTATTTCTGCTGAATCTCTATCTCCAGAAATCAGCTGTATAAACCACTGCTAACGGTATTTCAGTTCTTGTAATTTACTCTCTCCTCTTTGCTGCTGATACTGTCACTATTTCCAGCTAGGAGATCTGTAAACCCTGTTTACTGAAATACTGTTCTGGAACGTAAATTGTGGGAAGAGAGAAGACAGTGTCATTGGTCCATTGATCTCCATCACAAACTCCATCCCCTATCTGTGAACCACATACCCGATCCTGAGGCTGAACCAGACAGTTTACAACCTCTGTGTTCTATTTTTACCTTACTTGAGTTCATCTCCAAATTCTCTCCATCACCAACCCTGTCTACTACCACCTGAGTAATATCACCCGTCTCCACTTCTGCCTCAGCCCATCTGCTGCATAAACCCTCATCTGTGCCTTTGTTAAATCCAAACTTGAGTATTCCGAATCTATCCTGGTCACCCTCCCAGTTATAAACCTCCATAAACCACAGCCCGTCCAGAACTCTGCTGCCTGTATCCTAAGTCACACCAAATCCCGATCACCCATCACCCCTGTGCTCACTGATCTACATTGGCTCCCGGTCTGGCAGCATCTTAATTTTAATTTTATCATTCTTGTGTTTGAATCCCTCCATGGCCTCACCCTTCCATTAGTCCCATTCCCCAGTCCATTTCCCATATTTCTGCAAATAATATGCCTTCAATCTTTTCTCAATTCTCTTTTTAAAGTGAATTTCTTTCTCTCTGTATCTGTCCCTCGCCAAGATTTGCAACTCTACAGAACCAGCAGTGCTGACGACACAGAAGCTGGAACCCATAAAATGATGTGAACCACACACCAGCCACTTCTAGTGTGGTCAGCACAATGCCCCATGGTGGGCAGTACACTGGTATGGTCAGCACAGTGCCCCATGGTGGGCAGGGCTCTAGCGAGTCATACTATGTTTGTGATGCTCATGTGAGGATGATTTTGAATGTGACTTTAATGTACCAACCAGACAGCTTTGATGTACGTCTTTGAAATCTGGTCTCTGCATGTTCACTGACCGCCTGTTTTAGTCAATGTCAGTTGAATATACATTTAGCATCACAATGAATCCCCTCTAATGTTATTTAAATGGACCAGGCATCCAACTTACAGGTGAGGGCTTTTGACTTACTTATGCTATTGTAAAGTTAGTGGAGGTGCTGTGGATGGTTTTCCGGAGGTTGTGTTGTGAGCTGCTGCAGACCTTCAGGGAGGACAGAGGATTTGGTGACCCAACACTCGACGGGGTATGGGGACTGTAGTTACGGTGTCTCTGGGTCTGTTACATGACCAACAAATGGAGCAGAGGCTGCAGAGAGGGGAAGTTCTGTAAAGCGGGAGGAGAAGGGGGCTCTGCCCTACCCATCCCGGGTTTTCTAAGAACACTTTTCCTTTTCCTATCTACACCTAACCCAGGAGTAGTGTGACACTGATTCAATAAGGAGAAGGTCACAGAGCTGTGTCATCTCCTGCAACACGACCTGGAGCCTCACACCAGGGTGAGGACGGAGCTGTCAGTGCCTGTTAAGGTCACAGTTTCTTTGAACTTCTATGTATCTGGATCTTTCCAAGCAGGAGCAGGAAACATATCAAACATAGAGTCATAGAGAGTGGTAGATACATTTATGACACAGAGGAAGGCCAGTCGGCCTCTCTGTGCCAGATCTCTGTGGAATAATCCAGTCGGTTCCACTCCCCCGCTCAATCCCCGTATCTCTGCAAGTGCATTTCCTTCTGGTGTCCATCCAGTTTCTTTCTGAAATCATTGATTGTCTCGGCTTCCACCACCCTCATGGGCAGTGAGTTCCAGCTCATTACCATCCACTATGTAAAAAAGTTCTTCCTCATATTTCCCTGCATCTCTTACCCAAAACCTTCCATCTGTGTCCCCTAGTCTGTGTTTCATCAGTTAATGGGAACAAGTTTTTCCTTGTCTATCTTATCTAAGCCTATCATAATCTTGTCCACCTCTGTCAAATCTCTCTCAATTTCCTTTACTCCAGGGAGAGCAACTCCATCTTCTCCAAACTAACCTTGCAGCTAAACCCCACATCCCTGGAACCATTCTGTTAAATCTCCTTTGCACCCTCACAGGGACCTTCACATCATTCCTAAAGTGTGGTGACTAGAACTGTACACAGTTCTCTAGTTGGGGCCGAACCAAAGCTTTATAAAGTTTCAGCATAACTTCCGTGCTTTTGTATCTTTGTCTCTAATGATGAAGCCCAAGATCTGATATGTTTTGCTAAACACTCTGCTAATATCTCCTTCCGCCTTCAAAGATCAATACATATGGAGCCCCAGGTCCCTCTGTTCCTGCACAATCTTTAGAACGGTGTCATTAAGTCTATATTGCCTTCCTACTCCTTCTGACAAAATGCATCAGCTCACACTCCTCTGTATTAAATTCTACCTGTCAGTTCTCTGTCCATTCTGCTAGCCTATTTATATCCTGTTGCAGGCAGTTTGTAACATCTTCACAGTTTACTACACCTCCAAGTATGGGATCATCGGAACATTTTGAAATTCTATTCTGTATTCCAAAATCCATGTCATTTGTATATAGCTAAAAAAAAAAGCTGTGGTCCTAGCACTGACCCTTGGGGAGCATCACTGTCTACCATGCTCCAGTCTGAAAAGCAACCATTTAACACATTTCTCTTTTTTCTGTCCTCTGGACAATTTTTGATCCAATTGGATGCTATTCCATGAGCTTCAGTTTTGCTAACCAAGCTTTTGTTTGGTTCTTCGTCAAATACTTTGATAAAATCCATGTAGACAACATCCACCACATTCCCTGCATCAACCTTCTCTGAGCATCAAAATAAATTCAATTAGTTCAGTCAAGCATGATCTGCCATTTAGATATCCGTGCTGACAATCCTTAAATAACTCAAACCTCTCCAAGTGTGTGTTGTCCTTTTTCCCTGATTATTGTTTCTAAAACATTACTCACGACTGATGTTAAACTAACTGACCAGTAGTTACTAGGCCTGTGTGTTCCCCACTGATAATTCAGGGAGGTGAGGGTGACCATCTATGTCACCAGTTTCTCCCTCAGCAGGGAGAAGCAGGATGAGATATCCCGTGGCTTTGTCAGGATAGCGGGATTCCTGATGGTGTATGTGTCTCTGCGGGGCCTCCGTGTCGACGGGGAGGGGTACATGAACTGGAGGAACTCTCACTCCATTAATGTACAGTTGGTGTGTGAGCATGCCCAGTACATCATGTTGGTGTACTATCCTGGCAACAGCCACGATACATTCATTCTGATGCAGTCAGCCGGTTCCAACACTTTGGCTGCCATGTAGAACCAGAATGTGGCTCCTCGGAGATGAAAGATTCCATTCTCTAGACACAGCCCATGTTTCTACATCCCCAAACCACCTCCCACCGCCAACCAACCTCACACAATTAACATGTGTATAACGTGAGCAATGGAGTCACCAGGAACATGGTGGAACAAATCATCGGTGTGATGAAGCAATGCTTCCGATGTCTGAACCGCTCGGGGGGAGTCCTCCAGTACACACTGGAGCAGCTGTCCAAGTTCATGGTGTTCTGCTGCACCCTTCATATCTTCACCATCATGAGGACACAGGCATTGGCACCAGGAATACGGAGGACACCTCAGGAGGAGGAGGTGGAGGCAGGGAGGATAATTCCTGGATGCCATCGACCCGGACAGGTATTGGAGACTGTCACCTAAGATTCCAGTTCACATAAGACAACTTCCCTTTCCCACCATGGATCCCCCATTCTCCACCATTACACCCATCTGAGACGCCCCATCACAGAGTCCCCTTGGTCACCATCCTGCAATAAAAACCACCAGCAAAAACCTTTTCATTAACATCTTTATCCAACAACACATTCAATTATTCAAACTAAACGGAACTATTCAACCTTGTGTATTCCCTTAGTGCCTGTCTTGTGGCTTCCCTCGACTTGCCTATTGCTCCTACACAGTGTTTCTCCAGTGACTGCAGCATGGCTGGTGGAAGGCTGCTGACTTTCACTGGGGAGACTGCAGATGGACTTGCAGGACGTCCTCGAGCAGCTCAGGGCCTTACGGGCTCGTATTTGGATTGCACCACCTCGACATGGGCAGCAGCAGCCTGGGCTGGCTGATGGGTAACAGCAAGGACACTGGTGGAGTGACAGTGAAGGGAAAACAAATGCTATCATCCTGAGAGAGGACAGCAGGTTCATGCTCCATGCAGACACTGTCACTCCCCCGGGGCGACACCTCAGCAATCCTAGTAATCTACTGGATCACAAATTGCTGGACTGCTGTGAGATCCTACAAACCCCTTTGAACACTGAGATCCACAGCCATGATGACAACAGTCTGAACCTGCATGGCAGCAAGCATGGATCTCATGACCTCAGTCTGAGCTTCCACTGCAGCACTGAGACGTTGGGAGTCTGCCGTCTGTGCTGCAGTGGAAGCTGAGACAATGTTCACCAGACACTGTATCACGGCTGTGTCCGCTAGTGCAGTCATAGAGTTAGTGACCACTTCCACAGGGGAAAGAATGGGGTTCAAGTTCTATGCAATGTCCTGTGCCACGTTGGAGCCGGACTCCTCCATGTTCCTTGAAAGTGACAACAGACTGTCTGACAGGCCTGTCAATGGACAAAGTATCTCATTATAGATGTCCATCAGCATTCTCTTGTCTGCTGTTCCAGCAATGTTTACATCTGAGTCCTGTGTATTATAAGTCGTTTGTGACCTCGTCCTCCGGTGAGCTGACACATGAACTATCCTTTCCCCCTGGCCTGGCTGCACCTCACTCGTGCTCGGTGACTCACCACGTGCAGATTCCGACTCTATCCCAGCCTCTAAGATACACACAGTGTAAGTATTTGATCTGGTGACTGTGAGTTTCAGACCAAATGATGGGGCATCACTCTCAGTGTTGTGCTGCTGCTCTCTCTGTCTCCTGGAGCTGCTGTGACTGGGAAGCTGGCAGCTTTGGGTTGTCATTAGAAAGTATAAAATCAGAAGAGGAGGGTTGGGGTGAGGGATTTGGGGTGGGATAGAAAGCATGAATTCATGGTCCCGCCATCTGCAGCTTGTACATCATCCCAGACAGCAGGAGGAGGGGGAGGTGGGAGTTAAGAAGAGACATAAGGCAGGTGCATAACATCATGCTGAATGCCGGATGCTGCGGGCTCTGTCAAGCCAGTCCCATGATGTGAGGAACCATCTCCTCCCTCAGGCTCAGGGGATAAAGGTCTGCCCGGTCCCCGCCGATTCACTGCTGCTCTCTGTGATTGTCAGCCACCATGTTCTGTAAGAGAGAGGGCAGAATATAAGTGATTGTGTTGCACTGTCTTTGGGTGATGTGCCTACCATAGCTGAATAGCTGGAGATATGTGGAGGCAGTGAGGTGGGTGTGAGGCTGGTATCAGTGGAAGGTGTGTGAGGGTGAGGCGGAGTATGTGAATGTTAGGTGTTAGCCCTGAGTGTTAGGGACTGTTGATGGGTGAGAATTGGGGGTGTGGTACATTGAGCAGTGTGAGAGGTTGGTGGTGTTGGGGGTAGGAGATGTCATGTGGAGATGAATTCACTGACATTGACCACCCGTGTGAGCTCATTAAACTTCTTCTGTCTCTGCTGCCAGGTCCTCAGGGCCAGACCTCTTGCATTGACCTCCCTGGCCACCTGCTCCCATTCCCTTCGGAGGACGTTCCTTGAGGGTCTCCAGCCCACTCCACGGAAACATGGCCTCTCTTCTCCTTTCAGACTCCATGACTAAGGCCTCCAACACTACATCCGTGAACAGCAGAGCCCACTCTCTGTCCTAGATTCCATTGACCTTGTCTCCAATTGCAGCGTTCCCAATCAGCAACGGCAGCCTCCTGTGATTCAGTGCAACTTCCCGTTTAGAGGGACAGACCGCCTTGAAGAGCTGAAGCCTGGCTGAAACACGAGCCAGCCTCACACACAGTTAGTCCCCTGTTAAACTTGCAGACAGACAGCAGGGCGGGTCGCTTTGTGGTGTACGTAGAATGCATGGAAATGAGGAGGCAGCAGGATGTTTGTGTGTCACCTGTCTCAACAGGAACGGGGACGGGCAGATCATGACTCCTCTGCTGCAAAAGTGATGCAAACACGATTTTTTCGCACTTCCGATTGACCTTTCCCTCTTTCACGTTTTTTATCTTTCCCTCAGTCACTTCACTCTTTGTCTCTTGCTCATAGAATTAGAGATTGGTGCAGCACAGAAAAAGGCTATTCGGCCCATTGTGTCAGTACTGTCTCTTTGAAAGAGCTATCGAATTAGCTCCTCTCCCAGCCTCTTTCCCCAGACTCATGTTGCCAATGTGGAAAAACCTTTCCTTCAATCTCAGTCTCTCCCTCTTGCAGCAGTCACACAGCTTCCAGCCTATTCACACAGCCACAGTCAGCTGAACTTCGTTAACTACTCAGCACCTCCAATTAGGCAGCAGCCAACCCCAGTGCTGTACTTGTCCTCCGAGTATTTAATGGGGGACAGTGTCGAGTGAGCTTTACTCTGCATCTAACCTGTACTGACTCTGCCACAAACATGTGTTCATCTAAAACTCTGCTGCCTGTATCTAAACTCAAAGCAAGTCCCGTTCATCCATCACTCCAGTGCTCGTTGACCTACATTGGCCCCTGCTCTGGCAACATCTTGATTTTAAAACTCTCATCCTCATGTTCAAACCTAACTCATTCTGAAATGCCCAGTGATGAAACTGTCTCATCAAAATACTAAATGTTATTTTGTTTGTCAGAACCACAGGGACTGCAGTGGTTCAAGATTCACCATTTTCTCATGGTAACCAGGGATGGGGAAGTAATGCTGGCCTTGTCAGTATCACCCATATCCTGAGAACAAATAGACAGGAAATAAAATAGTAATAAAATCAATGAATTTGTAATTGACGGATTGAAACCAGGCGAGGTCTGTGATCAGAGTGAGACGTCATAACCCAATAAACAAATTGTCAACACAATTTATCTCACCAGCTCCTTGTGTTTGTCTTTCTGCTGTTGTCTTCAGCAGAAAACAAGTAACAATTAATCTCGGGATTAAAAACTGCTGAAAGTCAATTGTGCACATGAGATACGAACTCAATGGTTTCTGTTATCAGACAGTCAGAGAATCACACAGCACAGGAGGAGACCATTTAACAAATCGTCCCAGTTCAGGCTGTTTGAAGGAAATTTTCAATTATTCCTCTCCCCTGTTCTTTTCTCCCAGTCCAGTAAATCACCCTGTTAGTATTGATCCAATTCCGTTTTGAACGTTTCTGTTAAATCTGCTTCCACAACCCTTTCAGGAAGTGAATTCCAAATCATAAACACTCGCTGTGTAAAGAAAAGAAAATCTGCTCATCTCTCCTCTGTTTTTTTGTTAATCAACATGAAACTGTGTTCTCTGGTTACTGACCCTTCATCCAGTCAAACGAGATTCTCTTTATTTATTGTAGCAAAACACATCATCATTTTCAGCCCCTCTATTAAATCTCCCTTTTAGCTTCTCTGCTCTAAGGAGAATAATCCCAGATTCTCTCCCCATAACTGAAGTCCCTCATCCCTGTTACCATTCTAGTATAACGCCTAGGTACCATCTCCAAGGCCTTGAAATCTTCATAAAGTGTGGTGTCCAGAATTGGAAACAATATCCCGGCTGAGGCTCAAACAGTCATTTCTAGTCTTAGCGGAATGTTCTTGTGTTTTTTTTTAATTCTTTGCTTCTCGTTATAAAGCTAAGGATCCCGGATGCCTTTTTAAAATCTTCACAACTTGTCCAGCCACCATTGAAGATTTGTGTACATATGCACCCATTCTCTGTGCTCCGGTACCATCTATTAAATGGTGCAGTTTAGTTTCTACTCACTCCCCTTATTCTCCCTCACAAAATAATCACTTCCCCAATTCTATGTGTTAAATTTCATTCACCATGTGTATTCTCATTTCACCATCTGACTGTCCACGTCCTCCTGCTGAAGCAGCTACTATCCTTCACACAGGTTACTATTTATTTATTTATTTTTTATTTAGAGAAACAGCACTGAAACAGGCCCTTCGGCCCACTGAGTCTGTGCCGACCATCAACTACCCATTTATACTAATCCTACAATAATTCCATATTCCTACCACTTCCCCACCTGTCCCTATATTTCCCTACCACCTACCTATACTAGGAGCAATTTATAATGGCCAATTTATCTATCAACCTGCAAGTCTTTGGCATGTGGGAGGAAACCGGAGCACCCGGAGGAAATCCACGCAGACACAGGGAGAACTTGCAAACTCCACACAAGTAGTACCCAGAATTGAACCCGGGTCGCTGGAGCTGTGAGGCTGCGGTGCTAACCACTGGCTTATGCAAATGTTGAGACTCTGCTCTTCACGCGTAAGTCTTTGTCATGTATCAATTTATCTATAAGTCAAGAAGAGTACTGGTTATAATAATGACCCTTGAAAAATTGCACTGTATACTCCCCCTCCTCCACCAGTCTGAACAATGTCTATTCACTACTTCTCTCTGCTTTCTGTCCCTGAGTCAGTGTCATATCCACACTATCACTGTCACATTAATCCATGTGTTCCATTTTCATAACAAGTCTATGAAATGTCATTTGATCACAGGCCTTTTGAAAGTCTGTATACATAAGTGTATATACATAATTGCATATGCATGTGCAGGGGTGGAAGATGTTGGTATGGTTCTTAATGAATACGTGTTTCACGTTACAAAAGAGGGGTATGACGCAGATATTGTAGCTAAGGAGGAGGAATATGAAGTATTTGATGTGATATACATAGGGAGAGAGGAAGTATTAATGGGATTAGCATCCTTGAAAGTTGATAAGTCACCAGATCCAGATAAAATGCATCCTAGGCTGTTAAAAGAAGCAAGAGAGGAAATAGCAGAGGGTCTGACCATCATTTTCCAGTCGTCAGTGGGTACAGGTGTGGTGCCAGAGGATTGGAGTACTGTTAACATTATACCTCTGTTTATAAAGGGAGCCAGGGTTAGACTGAAAAATTACAGGCCAGTCAGTCTAACCTCAGTAGTGGGCAAATTATTGGAATCTATTCTGCGAGACAGGTTAAACTGTCTGTTAGAAAGGCACAGGCTAATCAAGGATAGTCAGCAAGGATTTGTTAAGGGACGCTCCAGTTTGACCAACTTGATTGAATTTTTTGAAGAAGTAACAAGGAAGATAGATGAGGTAGTGCAGTTCATGTGGTCGACATGGATTTTTTATCAAGGCTTTTGACAAGGTCCCACATGTCAGACTGGTTAAAAAAATAAAATCCCAGGTAATCCAGGGAAATACAGCCAGGTTGATACCAAATTGGCTCAGTGGCAGGAAACAAAGTGTAATTGCTGACGGGTGTTTTATTGACTGGAGGGCTGCTTCCAGTGGCGCTCACAGGGCTCAGTACTGGGTCCCCTGCTGTTTGTGGCATATATTAACGATTTGGACGTAAATGTAGAAGCATGATCAAGAGGTTTGTCGATGACACACAGATTGGCCATGTAGTAGATAGCGAGGAGGATAGCTGTAGGCTGCAGGAAGATATCGAAGGCAGAAAAGTGCCAAATGGGATTCAACCTGATTAAGTATGAGGCGATGTAATTGAGGAGGTCAAACAAGGCAAAGGAATATACGATAAATGGGAACATGTGAGAAGTGTAGAGGAAGTGAGGGACCTTTGGAGTCAATGCCCACATTTACCTGAAGGTAGCAGGACAGGTCGATAAGGTGGTTAAGAAGGCATATGGAATCAATTCCTTTATTAGCCAAAGTATAGAATATAAGAGCACAGAGGTTATGCTGGAACTGTATAACTCTTTGGGTAGACCACAACCTGAGTACTGTGTGCAGCTCTGGTGACCTCATTACAGAAAGGATGTAATTGCACCAGAGAGGGTACAGAGGAGATTTACGAGGATGTTGCCAGGACTGGAAAAATGCAGCTATGAGGAAATATTGGATAGGCTAGGGTTGTTCTCCTTGGAACAGAGCAGGCTGAGGGGAGATCTGATTGAAATGTACAGCATTTTTAGGGGCCTAGATGGAGTGGAGGTGAATGGTCTATCCACCTTAGCAGAGAGGTCAGCGATGAGGGGGCATAGAGTTAAAATGATTGGTGGAAAGATTAGAGGGGAGTTGAGGAAAACACTTGTTCACCCAGAAATAGGAAATTGGCTCAGGGGCAGGAAACAAAGGGTAATTGTTCAGGGTATTTTAGAAATTGGAGGGATGTTTCCAGTGGCGTTCCACAAGGCTCAGTACTGTGTCCCCTGCGTTGGTGTGAGTCTGGAACTCACTCCCTGAAAGGGTAGTTCATGCAGGGACCCTCAACCTATTCAAATGAAGTCTGGATATGCAGCTCAAGTTCTGCAATCTGCAGAGTTATTAAACAAATGCTGTAAGGTGGGATGAGAATAGATGGATCGTTTATCGGCTGGCCTCTTTCTGTGCCTTAACCTTTCTTTGTTTCTATGATTCCATCACACGAAACTCGCTATTCTCATTAACACTCACAGTTATGTCCGCAACGAACTCGATCAAGATTAGCAAATGATTTTCCGTTAATCTATCTCTGCTGCTTGTCATTTATTAACCCATGATTTTACAGGCAACACGTGCTTCGTGCTGGGTTACGGCCTCCAGAAGTTTCCAACCACCAACATTAGACTGACTGCTCAGTAGTTACACGGTTTGTCCAACCTCTCCTTTTGTAAACAAGGTGTAAATTTTCAGCCTTCCATTCCTCTGTCACCACGCCCATATCCAAGGAGGATTCGAAGATTCTGACCAGTGCTGCTGCTGTTTCCACAATTCTTTCCCTCATTGAACCTCAGATATCCTATCCAGACTGGATAAATGTTCTACTTTATTGTGGTACAAAAAGTGTTGGATTGAAAGGAGTTAACTGAACCTGTTTGTTCAGTGACTGTAATTAATGTCAGTCTCCATGGACCATAATTGTGTCACTGGAGGGTTTCCATCTTCTATTAATAAGGGTCTCCTTTCAATGCATTATCCCATATTGTCAGCGGGAACATCACCAGCGGAATTAACAGGGATCAGCAGCTCCAGAGAGAGAGGGAGAGGATAGATCAGAATCTGAGAACAATAGACTGGAATGTTACAACAATGGGTCAGAAACTGAGAACAATAGATTGGAATGTTACAGCAATGGGTCAGAAACTGAGAACAATAGACTGGAATGTTACAACAATGGGTCAGAATCTGAGGATAATAGATTGGAATGTTACAACAAAGGACAGCAGGAGTTTCTCCCATTGGTTTTACTGGCTCACTGCAGATTATGGTTGGATAACATTTGAATGGCGTATCCTTTATGCTCTGAAGATCATTCAATCGATTTATTATCCCATCCTCGCTATTATTGGTGTCCCTGGTAAGTCTCTGTATCCAACTATTAGTTTTATAAACCATATTTCACGGATTTGGAGTTCTTGTCATTTAAATCGTGTCTTCAGTTTCTGTCACAAACTCTATTCCCTATTCACGTTCTACATTCCCTCACTGGCAATTATCTAAGGCTGAACCAGGAAGTTTAAAACCTCTGCTATCTATTTAATGCTGGTCTGAGTTCATTCCCATATTCTCTCCATCCGCAACCCTGCCTATTGTTTCGGCCAGGTGAGGAGGGGTCACAGTCGCTTCTCTTGTCCTTCCTCTTATTTGACTGCAATAGGGTTTGTCCTTTTTAGAGAGTGGATGTGCTAACCATCTCAGTGAGTATTTTACCGTTTCCCTTTGATGTGATGGTGAAGGAACCTATCGGACAGGTTCTCATGAGTTTAAACACGGAAGCCGTGAGTTTATTATGCTTAACAATCTAAACCCGATCGAAATAAAATCATAAAAAGTACACCACACACTTACACACACACTCACGAGAATCACACACAACGATATTACAGAGTGAGAAGTACATTTGTGGTTGGATTGGAGTCCTAAATTAATTTTGGAAAAAAAATACTCATTCTGTGATGTTGGTAGATTCGGTGGTCTTCTGGCTCAATTTGTATTCTTGAAGTATTTGGCTGGTCAAAATGCCCTTTGTTGCTGGCCCACGTGGATCAGTGTTTTCTTGGTGGCAGACTTGTGGGTGGCTTTCTTCCCCTGGTGTCTCTGTCTGTAGTAATCTGTAGGCTTGGAGGGTGTTGTTATCTTGACAGAGAGACGGAGAGAGATAGGCGGGATACAGTCCTTCTGCTTGTACACAGTTTGAATCACTGACTTGTCTGTCTTTGTCCAGGGGAAACTCCCAGCTTTCACAGAGATGGACAGAAGGCCGCATGCCTGATTCACTGTGTTCTCTGGTCACTTATAATGTGATTCAAGGTTAGGAACTTCTATCTCCCCAGGATTCAGGATACCAGTATTTACACTTGGAGGAGTTTGTTCTTTTAAAGTCAATGTGTCAGGGAGGTCTTGTATGCCGTGTTAATGAATGCAATCTACGGTAATTCGATAACAAGAGCAAGCCAACGTTTTCGCTCCACGCTCATCAGACATGTATCTCCTGTTGGAGATCTTGGAATGTGAAAAGGTGTTTCAGATACCAATTGTGGTGGCAATCTTGGCTCCCAGATTTTTCAAGGCTAACTGTAGGATTTTTTCCATTAAAGTTTACTGTAAGTTTCCAACCGATGAATTAAAATTCCTCATTTGACTTATTGTGTTATCTTGACACCGCTGCAGCACACGGAAAGAAATGTGATAACAGGAACATTTCATTACAGAATTGTGGGAAGAAATAGAGGGAAACACACATTCAATCTCAATAATAACTTCTCAAATTGACACATTAATCTTAGAATTACTGCAGCTGCCATTGTCTGTTACAGTTGTGCTGACTTAATTGCGTTGGAGTTTTGTCTGGGATGGTTACGTGTCGGGTTCCACCCTGGACAATTCATCAGCGATTACATTGGTTTTTTTTTCTCTCTTGCAATGAAGCTTGAACCAATCAGGTTCCTGCACATTGATAACCTTTCTCCCGAAACCGACAGTGTGTAATGCATTGTTTATTTTAGCCCCTGTGAGGTGTTTGAGGTTTCATCTGGGCCTTTGTTCTTGCTGAGTTCTGCTTTGAAATTGTTGTGTTTGATGAGCTTTGGGTTTGGGACCTGATCATTGGGTTCTTCAATGGGTAGATCCACACTGACCTCACTTTTAGCTTTCTGGTGAGGTACACAAGTGCTGTTCACTTTAGGGTATTTTCCCTTCCCTTTTCTCATTACTATGGGGAGAATTCTTTTTCTGATCTTCCCTATGTCCTCTGGGACATTAGTGCTCACAAGTGTCTGTCCGGCTTTCACTGCACTCTCCTATAGCACTTCCACTAGGTCAGCCATCTCCCTCACCATTGTCTTACCTTTTTGGAAACCTTTTTTTGTCCTTGCACGTTTCTGCAAATGCTGTTGGCAGCCTTTTTAGGGTACCTGTTTGGACTGCATTTAAGGAGGAGAGCGTGTGGTCTAATTTCTCTAACATTTCAGGGTTGGCTAATTGGAGAGTAGGGGATTCTAGTTGGGAATCCTCCTGACCCTCCTCTAACGTGTCCTCACTGTCCTTTTCAATCCTTCCCTCCTGACTGTCTGACAGATCTGTACTTGTCTGTCCCCTCCAACGCCTTCACTTTTTTTCCTTTGGTCTGCTGTATCAATTAAATAACTTACCTGACTATTCCGTTTGCCACTCGACATGGACCACTGAACTGGGCTTTAAGGGGTTCACTCTGCATTGGGAGGAATAACAATACATGGTCTCTGTCCTGAAATGTTCTAGCCGTGGCATTTTTGCCTTCTTACATTTTCATAGCTATCTGGGAGGTTTTTACGTGCTCCTGTGCCATTACAGAGGCTCTCGTGAACTATTCCCAGAGCATGGAAATGTTGTCTAACATGGAAGACTCATCCCTGTGTCCCAAAAACTTCTCCGTGATTAGTTAAAGAGGATATCTCATCTCGTGTCTATAAACTAATTCAAAGAGACTAAAGCCAGTGGAATCACTGGATAAGTCCCTGGTAACCAACAGGAGAAATCCCAGCCCTTTGTCAAAGTCATAGGGTTACTCATAGCAGTATGAGCTGATCATTGCCTTTAGGGTCTGGTGGTACCGCTCCAAAGCCCGTTGTGACTGCGGGTGGTAGGCTCAGGAGTTTTGCTGGGTTATGTTCAGATTACCCATGACATTTTCAAAAATACTGTACATTAAATGTGTGCCCTGATCCATCTGGATCTCAGCAGGCAACCCATATCGTGTAAAGAATTGGTTCAGCCCCTCCACCACTACATTGGCTGAGATAGCTCCTCAGTGAATGGCCTCTGGGTATTGTTCCACTACGTCCATAATGGTGAGAAGATACTGGTAGACCCCACTTTGTTTTCAGCAGGTGTCCCACACAATCCACCAGCACTCTGCTGAAGGGTTCCCCAAAAACTGTATGGGAATTAGGGATGCAGGTTTTACTGCCGGTTGTGGCTTCCGCACAACCTGGCACATGTGACCAGTTTTACAGAGCTCAACCACATCTTCGTGGAACAAATAACAGTACAGCACAGGAACAGGCCATTCGGCCCTCCAAGCCTGCGCCGATCTTGATGCCTGCCTAAACTAAAATCTTCTGCACTTCCGGGGACCGTATCCCTCTATTCCCATCCTATTCATGTATTTGTCAAGATGGCTCTCAAACGTCGCTATCGTACCTGCTTCCACCACCTCCACCGGCAGCAAATTCCCGGCACTCACCATCCTCTGTGTAAAGAACTTGCCTCGAACATCCCCTCTAAACTTTGCCCCTCTCACCGCAAACCTACTTTTCCTAGTAACTGACTCTCCCACCCTGGGAAAAAGCTTCTAACCATCCACTCTGTCCATGCCACTCATAACTTTGTAAACCTCCATCATGTCGCCCCTCCACCGCCGTCGTTCCAGTGAAAACAATCAGAGTTTATCCAACCTCTCCTCATAGCTAATGCTCTCCAGACCAGGCAACATCCTGGTAAACCTCTTCTATACCCTCTCCAAGGCCTCCACGTCCTTCTTGTAGTGTGGCGACCAGAATTGCACACAAAATTCTAAGTGTGGCCTAACTAAGGTTCTGTACAGCTGCAGCATGACTTGCCAATTTTTATACTCTATGCCCGGACCGATGAAGGCAGGCATGCTGCATGCCTTCTTGACTACCTTATCCACCTGCGTTGCCATTTTCAGCGACCTGTGGACCTGTACGCCCAGATCTCTCTGCCTGTCAATACTCCTAAGGGTTCTGCCATTGACTGTATACGTCCCACTGCATTAGACCTTCCAAAATGCATTACCTCATATTTGTCCGGATTAAACTCCATCAGCCATTTCTCCGCCCAAGTATCCAACCGATCTATATCCTGCTGTATCCTTTGACAATCCTCATCACTATCCACAACTCCACCAATATTTGTGTTGTCCACAAACTTACTAATCAGATCAGCACCATTTTCCTCCAAATCATTTATAGACACTACAAACAGCAAAGGTCACAGAACTACGGAACACCACAAGTCACAGCGCACCATTCAGATAAACACCCTTCCACTGCTACGCTCTGTCTTCTATGCCCGAGCCAGTTCTGTATCCATCTTGCCAGCTCACCTCTGATCCCGTGTGACTTCACCTTTTGTATCAGTCTGCCATGAGGGACCTTGTCAAAGGCTTTACTGAAGTCCATGTAGAGAACATCCACTGTCATTCCTTCATCAATCATCTTCGTTACTTCCTCAAAAAACTCAATCAAGTTAGTGAGACACGACCTCCCCTTCACAAAACCATGCTGCCTCTCGCTAACAGTTCGTTGGTTTCTAAATGGGAGTAACTCCTGTCCCGAAGAATGCTCTCTAATAATTTCCCTACCACTGACGTAAGGCTCACCGGCCTATAATTTCCTGGATTATCCTTAGTAACCTTCTTAAACAAAGGAACAACATTGGCTATTCTCCAGACCTCTGGGACCTCACCTGTAGCCAATGAGGATGCAAAGATTTCAATCAAGGACTCAACAATTTCTTCCCTTGCCTCCCTCAGTATTCTGTGATAGATCCCATCAGGCCCTGGGGACTTATCTACCTTAATGCTTTGCAAGACGCCCAACGCCTCCTTTTTGATAACGACATGACCGAGACTATCTCCACTCCCTTCCATTGGCTTGTCATCCACCAAGTCCTTCTCTTTGGTGAATTGTGAGTTGTGGCCAGTCAAAATGCTCTCTTATGCGGTCTTCGATTTTTCGTACACCGAGATGTCCAGTCAGTGGATGTTCGTGGGACATTCTTAATATTTCTGTAAGGGTCCCCAGCGGCACCACTATGTGGTGATCCACTGTCCAGTCTTCATCCGCAGGTCTGTGAGCAGGTCTCCACTGCCACATCAGCTCCTCATTCTTTAAATAGTAGCACTCTGCAACTTCCTCTGCTTCACATTTGGTTTGGACAGTCTGTGCTATTTTTTTAACACAGAGACTCAACTAAGGAGGATCTGTTTAACACATACTTTGGGTCCTCTAACTTCCCAAAGAAGGTTTCAGACAACCAGACAGTAGGGTCATCCGTCTGCTGTGTAAGTTCAGGAGATTGTTTGGCCATGGACCGACTCACCACACAATCAGGGAGAATGCCTGGGATCTTCTTCTGTAAATGTTCTGTCTCTCTGACCTCTTTTGGTGTCTCAAGAACTACTGGGGAAGCTGCCACCTTTTCCCTTGTCAGATCATTACCCAGGAGCAGGTCGACCCATACACCGGTAATCTAGGTACAATTCCCATGGTTACCGGTCCTGAAACTGGGTCACACTCCAAGTGCAGCTGATATAAAGATATGGACATATACTGTCTTCCGATAGCATTCACTAACACTCCAGCATTCACTGTACTCTCTGGAGGAAAGGTGATGCCTTTTCCCAGGTGAAGGGATTGGGTGGCCCCTGTATCCCTCAGTATGACGATGGGCTTGCTTGCCCCACTCGAGGGGTATGGGGTCACTTTTCCTTGGAATACAAAATCCTTGTAACTCTGGGATTTTGTTACGTTTTCCACACGCTCGGCGGTAGGTTTACTGGGTCTGACTGCGACAGTTGAAAGCACAGCCTGATCTGCTGTGTTTTCCATCAGGGCCCGTTTTCCTGCACTGCTCTGGTGGACCCTGATTAATCCTACAGGTTTTCCCCGTCACGTCCATTAGTCATCTCGATGGTGATCTGCCTTATTCCAGTGAAAACATACAGATCTTCAGCCATTACTCCTGCTCTCAGTACCGTCCTATTTGGCCTGAGGATGGACCCTTGTCTGTCCCGCTTTTCGTTCTTGCCCATGGCTGCTCGGACTCCGATCAACCTTCCACCTTTTATTCTCGGATCTTTGGGGTGACTAGGAACGGAGTTCCCTCTGGGGTTAAGGCTTTGCGTACAAGTGAAAATTCATCAGCCAGAATATCTGTGAACCTTCTGGCCCTCTATGTGGGGTTTAATGCGAGGGGGCGAGTTTGTGAACTCCTCGAGGAGGATCACCGCTCTGAGGGTTTCATATGTGGGCTCTATCTTGAGCACTCATATCACTGGCCAAGAACAAACACAAAATGGACTGTAAAATCCTCTGTAGGTACGGAAAAAGGAAAAGTTTAGCTAAGACAAATGTGGGTCCATTACAGGCAGTGTCAGGAGAATTTATAATGGGGAATTGAGAAATGGCAGAGAAGCTAAATGATTATTTTGTGTCTGCCTGAGGAAGATACAAGAAATCTCCCAGAGTTAGAGATCTAAGGGACTAGGGGGATTGAGGAAGTGAATGAAATTAGTAAGAGTAAGAAGGTTGTCTTGGAGAAGTTAATGGAGCTGAAGGTTGACAAGTCCCCAGGACCTGATATTTTACATCCCAGAGTGTTGAAAGAGGAAGCTTTGGAAATAGTGGATACATTGGTGAATATCTTTCAATATTCTGTAGATTCTGGAACTGTTCCTGTAGATTAGAAGATAGAAAATGTCTTCCCAGTATTTAAGAATGGAGGGAGAGAGAAAACAGGGCACTACAGACATGTTATCCTTACATCAGTCGCTGGGAACAAGCTATACTCTATTCGAAAGAATGTGATAAATGGATCTGATTGGGCAGAGTCAACATGGATAAATGGGAAACTATGTTTGACGAACCTGTTGCAGTTATTTGAGGATGTTGCACACAGATTTGATAAAGGGTAGTCGGTGGACGTGGTATACTTGGATTTTCAGAAGGCTTTTGATAAAGTCCCCGACAGGAGGTTGTTTAGTAAAATTGAAGCACAAGGAATAGGAGATAATGTACTGGCATGGATTAAGGATTAGTTAACAGGCAGAATTGCCGACCACGCTCTGGAAGTGGTTCAAGAGTTCACCTACCTAGGCTCAACTATCACCAGTAACCTGTCTCTAGATGCAGAAATCAACAAGCGCATGGGAAAGGCTTCCACTGCTGTGTCCAAACTGGCCAAGAGAGTGTGGGAAAATGGCGCACTGACACGGAGCATAAAAGTCCGAGTGTATCAGGCCTGTGTCCTCAGTACCTTGCTCGATGGCAGCGAGGCCCGGACAACGTATGTCAGCCAAGAGCGACGTCTCAATTCAGTCCATCTTCGCTGCCTCCGGAGAATACCTGGCATCAGGAGGCAGGACCGTATCTCCAACACAGAAGTCCTTGAAGCGGCTAACATCCCCAGCTTGTACACACGACTGAGTCAGCGGCGCTTGAGATGGCTTGGCCATGTGAGCCGCATGGAAGATGGCAGGATCCCCAAAGACACATTGTACAGCGAGCTCGCCACTGGTATCAGACCCATCGGCCGTCCATGTCTCCGCTTTAAAGACGTCTGCAAACGCGACATGAAATCCTGTGACATTGATCACAAGTCGTGGGAGTCAGTTGCCAGCGTTCGCCAGAGCTGGCGGGCAGCCATAAAGACGGGGCTAAAATGTGACGAGTCGAAGAGACTTAGTAGTTGGCAGGAAAAAGACAGAAGTGCAAGGGGAGAGTCAACTGAGCAACAGCCCCGACAAACAAATTTCTCTGCAGCACCTGTGGAAGAGCCTGTCACTCTAGAATTGGCCTTTATAGCCACTCCAGGCGCTGCTTCACAAACCACTGACCACCTCCAGGCGCGTATCCATTGTCTCTCGAGATAAGGAGGCCCAAAGAAGAAGAACAGGCAGAAAGCAGAGAGTAGGAATAAATGAGTCATTCTTGCCTTGGCAGGCTGTGACTAGTGGGGTACTGCAGGGATCAGTGCTTGTGACCCGGCTTTTCACAATATGTATCAATGACTTTGGATGTGGGGACCAATGTAATATTTCCAGGTTTTCAGATGCCAGTAAACTAGATGGGAATGAGTGTTGCGAGGAAGATGCAAGACGGCTTCAAGGGGATTTGGACAGCCGTAGTGAGTGGGCAAGAACATGGCAGTTGAAATATAATGTGGAAAGATGTGAGGTTATCCACTTCGGTAGCAGAAACAGATGTGCAGAGTATTTCTTAAACGGTAAGACATTAGAAAGTGTAGTTGTACGAAGGGAAATGGATGTCCTCGTCAATAAGTCACTGAAAACAAACATGCAGGTGCAGAAAGCAATTAGGAAGACTAATGGTATGTTAGCCTTTATTGAAGTGGATTTGAGTGCAGTAGTAGTGACGTTTTGCTGCAATTGTATGGAAACTTGGTTAGACTGCCCCTGGAGTAATGTGTTCAGTTTTGGTCCCCTCACCTGAGGAAGGATGTTATGATCATCGAGGGAGTGCAATGACGGTTCATCAGACTTGCTCCCGATTTGGCGGGACCGTCCCATGAAGAGAGATTGGGGAAACTGGGCCTGTATTCTCTAGAGTTTCGAAGAATAAGAGGTGATCTGATTGAAACCTACAAAATACTGAAAGTGATAGACAGGGTAGATGCAGCTAACATGTTTCCCCTGGTTGGGGAATCTAGAACCAGGGGAAACAATTTCGAAATAAGTGGAAATCCACTGAAGACAGAGATGAGGAGACATGCCTTTTCTCAGAGGGTTGTGAATCTTGGGAATTCTCTACCCCAGAGGGCTGTGGAAGCTCAGTCATTGAGTATGTTCAAAGCAGAGATTAACAGATTTCTAAATGGAGTCATAGAGTCGTACAGCATAGAAACAGGCCATTCGGCCCTCCGCGTCCGGGCTGACTATAATGCCGATCTATACTAATCCCAACTGCTTGCATTAATTCCATATCCCTCGATGCCTTGTTTATTCAAGTACCTGTCCAGATGCCTCTTGAATGTGACTACTGTTCCTGCCTCCACCACATCCTCAGGCAGATCATTGCAAATACCCACTATTCTTTGTGTGAAACATTTACCCCTTTGATCCCTTTAGACCTCCTCCCTCTCAACTTAAATCTACGCACTCTAGTTTTAGTCACCCCTAGCATGGGAAACAGACTCTGGCTATCTCCCCTATCTATGCCTCTCTTAATTTTATATACCTCTATCATGTCTCCTCTCAGCCTCCTTCGCTGCAGGGAAATCAGACCCAGCCTATGCAGTCTCTCTTTCTAACTCAAGCCCTTCAAACCAGGCAACATCCTTGTGAATCTTTTCTGCACCCTCTCTCGCTTAATCACATCTTTTGTGTAGTGCGACGACCAGAACTGCCCACAATACTCCAAATGCGGCCTAACCAAGTTATGCACAACTGTAACATGACGTCCCGACTCTGTTCCTCAATGCCTCGGCCTAAATACCAGTGACATAACGGGAAATGGGGATTGTGTGGGAAAAAGGCATTGAAGTGGATGATCAGCTATTATCATATTGAATGGTGGAACAGGCTCGATGTCCTACTGCTGCTCCAATGTTCCAATGTTCCGAAATTGCTTAACTCTTTCAAACGCCAGGTAGGTTTGGTCAAGCTGCTTTCCAAAGATTCTGAATTTCTGCTGGTCCAGCTCCAGTACTATCTCATATGGGCCCAGGATAGCATTTTCAGTCCTCTCATAATCTGATGAACTTTCATCTTTCCTGTCATTTTGTTTTGTAAAACCAGTGTCCAGTTCTCTGACGGTCATTGCAGTTGCTTTGAAAATGTTTTGAAAGGAAAGAAAAGTGCTGCCACATCCTCCTCATTGAACTTTAGAATGAACTGGGAGAACTTTAAGAGATCAGCACATGGTCCTGAGCTAGGGGCAGCTCCCTCACTAGCTGTGCCTTCACTGGGTGTACTGAGTCTTCATCTAGATGTTTGAGCTGCCATAAGTCCCTTTCCTCCTTCTCCTTCTGGAACACTCTTACGTTTTCCTTTTCTTGACACTCACTCTGCTCTTTCTCGTTCCCTCTGGAATTCTAATTCTAGTCTCTTCTGTTCTAGTTTTACCTTAGCTAACATTACTCTATCTGTTCGTGATTCTAACCCTGTTTGAGCCTTCAGCTTCAAGTGAGAAATGGTTGGTCTCAAGTCTTACGATTATGCATTCCCTAGCTTTTGGACGGAGTGTAATCCCTAACCTTCCGGCTACATTACTCAACTTTTCAGCAGACAGGGCGTTTAACCTATACCAAGTTACTTCAATCTGTATGTAACTCCTTTATTGGCAATATAACTCCTTTATTCAAAAAGGGAGGGAGACAGAAAACAGGAAACTACCGGCCAGTTAGCTACACATTTGTCTTGGGGAAAAATTTAGAAGATATTATTAGGCATGGTATAGCCGGCACTCAGAACAAATCGAGGTAATCAGGCAGAATCAACATGGATTTATGAAAGTTAAATCATGTTTAATCAGTTTGTTGGAGTTCTTTGATGGAGTTACATGTGCTGTGGATGAAGGGGAACCGGTGGATGTACTGTACTGAGATTTCTATAATGCATTTGATCAGATGCCACATCAAAGTTTATCGCAGAAAATAAAAGCTCATGGTGTCGGGGGAAAATATTGGTATGGAAAGAAGATTGACTAGCTCACAGGAAACCGAGTGTCAGCATAAATTGGTAATTTTCTGGTTGGCAAGATGAAACGAGTGGTGTACCACAGGGATCTTCAACTTTTTACAATTTATATAAATTAATTGGATGAAGGGACCGAATTGCTATATTTTCCCATGACACAAAGATATGTAGGAAACTAAGTTGTGAACAGGACATAGGGGACTGCAAAGGAATATAGATAGGTTAAGTGAGTGGGAAAAGACCTGGAAAATGGAGTATACTGCAGGAAAGTGTGAAATTGTCCACTTTGGCAGGAAGAATAAAAAAGAAGCCTGTTATCTAAATGGTGAGAGATTGCAGTGCTCTGAGATGCAGAGGGATCTGGGTGTCCAAGTGCATGAATCACAAAAGGCGAGTATGCAGGTACAGCACGTAATTGGAAAACTAATAGAATGTTATTGTTTACTGCAAGAGAAATTGAATAGCAAAGTATGGAGGTCATGCTTCAGTTTTACAGGGCATTGGTGAGACCACATCTGGAGTATTGTGTACAGTATTGGTCTCCTTGTTAATGGAAAAATGTAAATGTATTGGGGGCAGTACAGAGAAGGCTATTTAGACTGATACCTGGAATGGGCGGGCCGTCTTATGTGGGAATATTGGACAGGCTGGGCTTGTATCCGCTGGACTTTAGAAGAGTAAGAGGCGACTTGATTGAAACATATAGGATTCTGAGGCGTCTTGACGGGGTGGATGTGGAAAGGATGTTTCCCATTGTGGGAGAATCTAGAATTAGGGGTCCCTATTTAAAAATAAGGGGGTCACCCATTCAACACACAGATGAGGAGATTTTTTTCCTGTGAGGGTCGTGTGTTTTTGGAAATCTCTTCCTCAAAAGGCGCTGGAAGCAGAGTCTTTGAATATTTGTAAGGCAGAGGTAGATAGATTATTGATAAGCAAGGGGGTGAAAGGTTATTGGGGGCAGGTGGAAATGTGAAGTCGAGTTTACAATCAGATTAGTCATGACCTTATTGAATGGCAGAGCAGGCTTGAGGGGCCGAGTGGCCTACTCGTGATCCTAATTCATCTGTTCATATTTTCATGAGCTGTGGCTCAGGATGGTACTGTCTCCGAATGTGAACTTTTTAGTGCTGTGGCAGCGAAAGCCACAATAAAACCTACATTGAAATCTTCATTTTTTTTCTGGGAATCAATTGTTTTTCCCACTTCTAATTTCTCGTTTGTCATTGGGTTACAGTCAATTTCTGTTACAGCCATGTGAGGAGGGCTCCCAGATCCCCTCTTGTCCGATCTCTCATTTGACCACAATAGGGTTTATTTTTTTTTCGCATTGGACGTGCTGACCACCTCATTGAGTATTTTACCTTATACCTTTATTGTGCTCGTGTAAGAACCAGTCAGACAGGTTTTCCTGAGATTAAACAAGAGGTGAATTTATTATACTTAACAATCTAAACTGGATCTGAATAAAATAATAAACATGTACGCTACTCATTCACGCACACACTCACACGAGAATCACACACAAATAAAGTAGACTGATAAATACATTGGTGTTGGATGAGAGTCCATGATAAATAAAAAATTATATACAGTCTGTGAGGTTGGATAATTCTGTGGTCTGCGCCTTTGTCACCCTTACTTATAAGTTTCATGCCATCTGCAGGAGTTGAAATTGTTTATTTTTACATTTACGTCGATATCATGCATCTATCTATATGTTAGGAACAGCAATGATTCTAATACTGACCCCTGAGAAACATCACTGTATATTCTCCTCCCCCAGAATAAACAATATCTGTTCACCACTTCTCTCTGCTTTCTGTCCCTGAGTCAATGTCATATCCACACTATCACTGTCACATTAATCCATGTCTTCCATTTTTCATAACAAGTCTATGAAATGTCATTTGATGACAGGCCTTTTGAAAGTTCATATACATAACACGAAACAAGCTGCCCTCATCAACACTCACAGTTATGTCATCAACTAACTTGATCAAGATTATCAGACATGATTGGTTATCAAGCTATCCATCCTGTTTGTCATTTATTATCAGATGTTTTTCCAAGAAAGATATATTTTTGAGCTGGGTTATGGCCTCTAGAAATTTTCAATCGCCGACATTAGACTGATTGGTCAGAAGTTACAGGGTTTATCCAATCTCATTTTTTTTAAACAGGGTGTATCATTTACTGTCCTCCACTCCCCTGTCACTACTCCCATAGCCAAGGAGGAGTGAAAGCTTCTGGCCAGAGACTCTGCCACTCCTTCCCTTAACAACCCTCATACATAACATCCAGCCTGGCTAAATGTTCTACTTTATTTTGGAACACTAAATGTTGGTTTGACAGGGGTTAACTGAATCTGTTTGTTCAGTGTGTGTAATTAATGTCAGTCTCCATGCACCCTAATTGAGTCATTGGAGAGTTTTCCACTTCCATTAATAAGGGATTTCTTTCAATGTGTTATTCCAAGCCGGGTGCATCACCTCCAGACTAACAGCAGCTCCAGAGAGTGGGAAAGGATTGATCAGAATCTGAGAACAATAGATTGGAATTTTACAAAAATGGGCAGCAAGAGTTTATCCTATTGGTTTGGCGAAGTTACTGCAGATTATTATTGGAGAACATTAGAAATACGAATCTATTATGCACGAAAGATGATTCAAACGATTTACTATCCCTTCCTCGCTATTATTGGTGTCCCTGGTAAGTCTCTGGATCCAACTATTATATCTATAAACCATATGTCACTGACATTTGTTCTTGTCATGTAAATCCTGGGAATACTGAAGCCTCTGTCTTCAGTCTCTCTCACAAAGTCTGCTCCCTATCCACTGTCTATATCGACCTCACGAGCCAATGTCTGAGGCTGAACCAGACAGTTTACAACCTCGATGTTCTGTTTATACCTGAGCTGAGTTCATCGCCATGTTCTCTCCATCACTTAACCTGCCTAATACCACTTCTGTAATATCACCCATGTCCACCTCTGTCTCAAAACATCTTCTGCATAAGCCCTCATCCGTGTTTTTGTTAAATCCACACTTGACTATTCCAATTCTATCCTCGTCACCCTCCCATTTATAAACCTCCATAAACCACAGACCATCCAGAAATCTGCTGCCTGTAAACTAATATACACCAAATCCCGATCACCCATCACCCCAAATCCCGATCACCCATCACCCCTGTGCTCACTGTGAACATTGGCTCCTGGTCTGGCAGCACCTTAATTTAAATATTCTCATTCTTGTGTTTTAATCCCTCCATGGCCTCACCCCTCCAATTAGTCCCATTTCCCTGTCCATATCCCATATTCATGAAAATCTGATGCTTTCAACTCTTTTCCCAATTCCCCATTGAAAGTGCGTTGCTTTTTCTCTCTATCTCCCCCGGCTGTGAATTTCATGCTGGTGCCAATGTTACAGAAACCTTGATCCATAAAATGATGCTATCTGCACAGCCGGCCACTTCTAGTGCAGCCAACACAGTGCCCCATGCTGGGCAGGGGACTTCCCCGGGTGTTCTATGTATGTGCTGTTAGTGTAAGGAGGGTTCAAGGTGACGTCAGTGCACCAGCCCAAAAGTGTTGATGTCTGTCCTTGAAACTTGGTCTGTGGATGTTAACTGACAACCTATGTTAGTCACTTGTTATTTCAAAGGACCAGGCATCGAACTTACAGGTGAGGGGCTTTTGACTTGCTAATGCCATTGTAAAGTTAGTGGAGGTGCTTTGGATGTTTTTCTGGACGTTGTGTTGTGACCTGCTGCAGACATTCAGGCAGGCCAGAGGACTTTGTTACCCAATTCTGGACGAGATTTGGAGACTGTAGTTACAGTGTATCTGGGTCTGTAACATGACCAACTAATGGAGCAGAGGCTGCAGAGAGGGGAATCTATGTCAAGAGGCAAGAAGAGGGGGCTCTGCCCTACCCACCAGAGAAGCTTGATCCTGCATGGCAGCAAGCATGGATCACATGACCTCAGTCTGAGCTTCCATTGCAGCACTGAGACGTTGGGTGTCTGCCGTCTGTGCTGCAGTGGAAGCTGAGACAATGGTCACCAGATACTGTATCATGGATGGGTCTGCTAGTGATGTCATGTAGTTAGTGACCACTTCCACAGGGGAAAGAATGGGCTTCAATATCTGTGCAATGTCCTGTGCCATCTTGGAGCCGGACTCCTCCATGTTCCTTGACAGTGATAACAGACTGTCTGACAGTCCTGTCAATGGACAAAGTCTCTCAGTGTACATGACCATCAGCATTCTCCTGTATGCAGTTCCAGCAATGTTCATATCTAAGTCCTGTGTATTATAACTCGTTTGTGACCTCGCCCTCTGGTGAGCTGACACATGAACTATCCTTTCCCCCTGGCCTGGCTGCAGCTCACTCGTGCTCGGTGACTCACCACGTGTAGATTCCGACTCTGTACCAGCCTCTAAAGCACACACAGTGTAAGTATTTGAACTGTTGGCTGTGAGTATTAGACCAAGTGATGGCGCTTCGCCATCAGTGCTGTGCTGCTGCTCTCTCTCTGTCTCCTGGAGCTGCTGTGACTGGGAAGCTGGTAGTTTTGGGTTATCATTGGAAAGTATAAAATTCGAAGGGGAAAGTTGGGGTGTTGGATTGGGGGTGGGATGGAAAGCAGGAGGTCAATGGTCCCACCATCTGAAGCTTGTACATCATCCCAGACAGCAGGATGAAGGGGAGGTGGGAGTTAACAAGGGACATAAGGCAGGAACATAGCATCATCCTGAATACTGTCGGTGATGCCGGATGTTACGGGCTCTGTCACAGCCGGTCCCATGATGTGAAGAACCATCTCCTCCCTCAGGCTCTGGGGATGAAGGTATGCCTGGCCCTCGCCGGAACACTGTTGTTCCCTGTGATTATGGGCCGCCTTGTCCTGTAAGAGAGAGAGCAGAATGGCAGTGATTGTGTTTCACTGTGTTTGGGTGATTTGCCTACCATAGCTGAATAGTTGGAGGTATGTGGAGGCATTGAGAGGTGGGTGTGAGGCTGGCATCAGTGGAAGGTGCGTGAGGGTGAGGTGGAGTAAGTGAATGTTAGGTTTGAATCCTGAGTGTTAGGGATTGCTGATGGGTGAGTGATGGGGGTGTGGTACATTGAGCAATGTGCGAGGTTGGTTGTGTTGGGGGTAGGAGATGCCATGTGGAGATGAATTCACCGACATTGATCACCCGTGTGAGCTCATTAAACTTCTTCCGACTCTGCTGCCAGGTCCTCGGGGCCGGACTTCTTGCATTGACCTCCCTGGCCACCTGCTCCCATTCCCTTCACAGAGTGTTACTTGAGGGCCTCGGCCCCACGCTATGAAAACATGGCCTCCCTCCTCCTGTCCCTCTCCATGACTAAGGCCTCCAGCAACACATCCGTGAACTGCAGATCCCTCTCTCTGTCCTAGTATTCCATTTACCTTGTTTCCAATTGCAGAATTCACAGTCAGCAGCAGCAGCAGCACACGCAGCCTCCTGTGATTCTGTGCAGCTTCCCTTTAAGAGGGACAGATTGCCTTTAAAAGCTGAATGCTGGCTGAAACACGAACCAGCCTCACGCTCACTTCGCTCCCAGTTAATGTGCAGACAGACATCAGCGTGGGTCACGCTGGGAAGCAAGTAGAATTCATGGAAATGAGGAGAAAGCAGGAGCTTTGTGTGTCACCTGCCTCAACAAGTACCGGCACGGGCAGATCATGAATCACAAACCCTACGCACAGAAGGAGGATATTCGGCCCATTGTGTCAGTGCAGTCTCTTTGAAAGAGGTATCAAATTAGTTCCTCTCTCCTCCTTTTGAGCCACATTCCAGCTTTTTAAATTCCAATTCATGTATTTGATGAATTCCCTTTTGAAAGATATTATTGAATCTGCTTCCATCATGTTTTCAGGCAGTGAATTCCAGATCCCAACAACTCGCTGTGTCAGAAAATTCTCCTCATTTCACCTCTGGTTCTTTGTCAATTACCTTCAATCTGTGTCTTCTTAATACTGAACTTTCTGACACTGGAAACAGTTTCACATTAATTGACCTATCAAAACCCTTCATGATTTTGAATTCTATATTAAATCTCCCCTTACCCTTCACTGCTCTAAAGAGAACAATCCCAGCTTTTCCAATCTCTCCACGTAACTGAATTCCCAGATCCCTGGTACCATTCCAGTAAATCACATCTGTATATTCACTAAGTCCTTGACATCCTTACCAAAGTGTGGTGCTCAGAATTGGACACAATTCTCCAGCTGGGACTTAACCAATGATGGATGAACATCAGCATTTCCTCCTGAGTTTTATTACTCTGTGCCTCTCTCTCTAACACCAAGGACACTACATGTTACATTAAAGATCTGTGCGTGTACACCCCAGGTCTCTCTAATCCTGCACTCACTTTATAATGGGACCATTGAGTTTATATTGTTTCTCCTCATATTGTCTACCCAAATGTCTCACTTCACACTTCACTGTGTTAAATTACATCTGCCATTTTCCTGTCCATTTCACCAGTCAGTCTCTGTCCTGCTGAAGTCTTTTACTATCCTTCAGACTGTTTATTAACATTTCTGAGTTTCCTGCCCTCTGAAAACGTTGAAATTGTCCTCTCTGTACACAAGCCCATTGCATTAACATACAGCAACAGTGATTCCAACAGTGACGCTGGGGAACCGCACTTTGTACTTCCCTCCAGACTAAACAACAACCATTCTCCGCTACTCTCTGCTTTCTGTCACTGACCTAATTTCCTGCATGCTGACATTGAAAATAAAAAAAGGACTTCCATTTAAGTAACGCCTTCATGATCACTGCATGTCCCAAAGCGACTTACAACCAACGAATACTTTTTACCGTTTAGTCTGTCTTGTAATGTAGGAAATATACAGCCAATTCCCGCACAGCAAGATCCCATAAGTAGCAGTGTGATCATGATCAGATCTGTTTTTGTGATGTTAATTTGAGGGGTAAATGTTGACCAGGACACTGGGAATAATTCCGCTGACCTTCTAAATAATTCCATAGGATCTTTACATCCACCTGAGAGGGCAGACGGGGCCTGGCTTTACCTTTTATTTGATAAGGTGGCACCTCGGACAGTGCAGCATTCCCTCAGTACAGGACTGCAGTGTCAGCCTTGATTCTTGTCATCAAGTCCTGCAGTGACACTTGATCCTAGAAGCTTGTGACTGACAGGGGAGAGAGCGACAAACTGAGCCACTGCTGACATTGGTCCTTTAATCCCATGTGTTTCTAATTCGGTAACACTGCTGTTATGTGCTACTTTATCAAACAGCTGCTGAAAGGATAGGAATATTGGGAAAGTACAAGCAGGAACAATCATGGAATCATAGAATAACACAGTCCTGAATGATGTCATTCGGCCCATCAAGTCAGTGCTGGCCCTTTCAAAGAGCAATCCAGTTACACCCACTCCCTGGCTCTTTCACTATACCCTAACATTTTTTCTTCTTCAGATATTTATCCAATTCCCTTTTGGGATCTACTATTGAATCTGTATCTATCAGCCTATCAGACAGTGCATCCCAAATCCAAACCACTCAGAAACAAAAATCCTCATGTTTGCTTCTTTTACCAATCACCTTAAATCTGTGTCTCTGGTTAGTGACCCCTTGGACATTGGAAACAGTTTCTCTTTATTTAATTTATCTAAACCCTTCCTAATGTTAAACACCTCAATCAAATCTCCTCTAAAAGTTCTCTGCTCGAAGCAGAACAACCCCAGCTACATAATTGTAATCCCTCATGCCTGCACAAATTCTCGAAAAACAGTTCTGTACCCTCTCCGAAGGCTTCATGTCCTGCCTAAAGTGTGGTTCCCAGTATTCGACACAAGACTCCAGGTGCAGCTGAACTAGTATTTTATATGTGTTTCACATAATGTCCTTGCTTTTGTTCTTTTTGCCTCTATTTATAAATCCGAGGATGCCATATATTTATTAACTGTCCAGTTAACCTTTCCTGCCACCTTCAAAGATTTGTGTACAAATACCCCAAGTGTCTCTGTTATTTCACCACCTTTATAGTTGTACCATTTAACCTGTATTGTCTCTGCTCATTCATCCTTTCAAAATGTATTACTTCACACATCTGCAATGTCAATTAAGTATTGAGAAGATATTGAGGGGCGGCACAGTGGCGCAGTGGTTCGCAGCGACCCGGGTTCAATTCTGGGTACTGCCTGTGTGGAGTTAGCAAGTTCTCCCTGTGTCTGCGTGGGTTTTCTCCGGGTGCTCCGGTTTCCTCCCACAAGCCAAAAGACTTGCAGGTTGGTAGATAAATCGGCCATTATAAATTGCCCTTCGTATAGGTATGTGGTAGGGAAATATCGGGACAGGTGGGGATGTGATAGGAATGTGGTATTAGTGTAGGATTAGTATAAATGGGTGGTTGATGGTCGGCACAGACTCGGTGGGCCGAAGGGCCTGTTTCAGTGCTGTATCTCTGAACTAAACTAAAGATTGAAGCCATTGTTTTCTGTCTCTACTCCAAACATTTCCTAGCTCCACACTCCATCCCTCTCCTTTGTAAATGCTTGAGACGAAGTCAAACTGTTCAGAAACGTGGCTACATAGTTAACCTTGAAATACCTGGCGATGAGCTTCTGACCAAACACTCACACCATCAGTAAAACGGCGTATTTCCATCTGCGGTGGAGTTGCATTGCAGGTTAAAAAGGAAACTAACGCAATAATGAGGAAGGATATTAGCTCTGATTATGTGGATAATGTATGGGTAGAGCTGAGAAATACAAAGGGGCAAAAAACGTCAGTGGGTGTTATATATAAACCCCCAAACTGTGGTGGTGATGTGGGAATGGTCTTAAACAGGAAATTAGAGATGCATACGATAAAGCAACATCTGTAATTATGGGTGAGTTTAATCTGCATATAGACGTCACAAAAACGTCAAGGAGGAATTCATGGAATGTATATGGGATAGTTTTAGATTAGAGATACAGCACTGAAACAGGCCCTTCGGCCCACCGAGTCTGTGCCGAACATCAACCACCCATTTACACTAACCCTACACTAATCCCATATTCCTACCAAACATCCCCACCTGTCCCGATATTTCCCTACCACCTACCTATAATAGTGACAATCTATAATGGCCAATTTACCTATCAACCTGCAAGTCTTTTGGCTTGTGGGAGGAAACCGGAGCACCCGGAGAAAACCCACGCAGACACAGGGAGAACTTGCAAACTCCACACAGGCAGTACCCGGAATCGAACCCGGGTCCCTGGAGCTGTGAGGCTGTGGTGCTAACCACTGCACCACTGTGCAGCCCCAATACGTTGAGGAAGCAACTGGAGAACAGGCCATCCCAGACAGGGTATTGTGTAAAGAGAGAGGAATAATTGACAATCTAAATGTGTGAAATCCCTTGAGGATGAGCGACCATAATATGATAGAATTCTTCATGAAGAACGCCAACAGTGACGTCAGAGGAGAGTTGCAAGCTGATTGGTTGGGTGAGTAGCAGCTGTTAGTGCATGTAAATATCTTTGAAAAAGTGAAAAGTTTATTTTTGTGGAAAAAAAACTCTGGTGATAAAGTGAGTACTACTGAAGTGTTTACTTTTTTAATTATTAAGAACCTTAGATTGAAGTGGGCAGAACAAGGCCCCTCATGTAATTAGTATTTTTTAAATTAAGGGTGCAACTAATTAATCTAAGGGTAGGTCATGACAGGAGATCTCAGCCCCGTGATTTTCCACCTGTGCTATGTGGGAAATCAGGGATGCTTCCAGTGTCCCTGGTGACCATGTGTGCAGGAAGTGTATCCATCTGCAGCTACTGGACACCCACATTACGGAGATGGAGCTGCGGGTGAAATCACTGTGGAGCATCCATAATGCTGAGGAAGTCGTGGATAACATGTTTAGCGAGGTGGTCACACCGCAGGTAATAGCTGCACAGGCAGAAAAGCGATGGGTGACCACCAGACAGAGTAGTAGGCACAGGCAGGTAGTGCAGGAGTCTCTTGTGGCCACCCCGCTCTCAAACAGATCGACCACTTTGGATACTGTTGGGGGGATGACCTCCCAGGGGAAAGCGGCAACAGCCAGGCCCGTGGGACCACAGAGGGCTCTGCTGCACAGCAGGGGAGGAAAAGGGGTGGAAGAGCTATCGTGATAGGGGATTCTATCGTAGAGGGTACAGGTAGGCGTTTCTGTGGCCGCAAAAGAGACACCAGGATGATATGTTGCCTCCCTGCTTCTAGGGTCAAGGATGTCTCGGAGTGGCTGCAGAAAATTCTGAAAGGGAGAGTGAGCAGCCAGAGGTCGTGGTCCATATTGGTGCGAACGATATACACAGGAAGAGAGATAAGGTCCTGCACAGTGAATATAGGGCGTTAGGCAGAAGGTTAAAAAGTAGAACCTCTAGGGATACTCTCAGGATTTGGCCTAATCATCAGCCTCAAGAAAACGAACATCATGGGACAGGACGTCAGAAATGCTCCATCCATCAATTTGGTGACCACGCTCTGGAAGTGGTTCAAGAGTTCACCTACCTAGGCTCAACTATCACCAGTAACCTGTCTCCAGATGCAGAAATGTGTGGCGTTTGCAAGTTCTCCCTGTGTCTGCGTGGGTTTCCTCCGGCTGCTCCGGTTTCCTCCCACATGCCAAAGACTTGCAGGTTGATAGGTAAATTGGCCATTATAAAATTGCCCCTAGTGGAGGTAGGTTGTAGGGAAATATAGGGACAGGTGCAGATGTGGTTGGAATATGCTATAGTGTAGGATTAGTATCAGTGGTTGGTTGATGGTTGGCACAGACTCGGTGGGCCGAAGGGCCTGTTTCAGTGCTGTATCTCTAAAAAAAACATCAACAACGCATGGGAAAAGCTTCCACTGCTATGTCCAGACTGGCCAAGAGAGTGTGGGAAAATGGCGCACTGACACAGAACACAAAACTCCGAGTGTATCAAGACTGTGTCCTCAGTACCTTGCTCTATGGCAGCGAGGCCTGGACAACGTATGTCAGCCAACAGCGACTCTCAATTCATTCCATCTTCGCTGCCTCCGGAGAATACTCGGCATCAGGTGGCAGGACCGTATCTCCAACACAGAAGTCCTCGAGGCGGCCAACATACCCAGCTTATACACACTACTGAGTCAGCGGCGCTTGAGATGGCTTGGCCATGTGAGCCGCATGGAAGTTGGCAGGATCCCCAAAGACACATTGTACAGCGAGCTTGCCACTGGTATCAGACCCACCGGCCGTCCATATCTCCGCTTTAAAGACGTCTGCAAACGCGACCTGAAGTCCTTTGACAAAGATCACAAGTCGTGGGAGTCAGTTGCCAGCGATCGCCAGAGCTGGCGGGCAGCAATTAAGGCAGGGCTAAAGTTTGGCGAGTCGAAGAGACTTAGCAGTTGGCAGGTAAAAAGACAGAAGCGCAAGGGGAGAGCCAACTGTGTAACAGCCCCGACAAACAAATGCTTCTGCAGCATCTGTGGATGAGACTGTCACTCTCGAATACGCCTTTATCGCCACTTCAGGCGCTGCTCCACACACCACTGATCACCTCCAGGCGCTTATCCATTGTTTCCCGAGACAAGGAGGCCCAAAGGAGAAGAAGAATCTCAGGATTACTCCCTGTGCCACGTGCTAGTGAGGGTAGGAATAGGAGGATTAGGCAAATGAATGTGTGGCTGAAGAGCTGGTGTAGGCGGGAGGGCTTCAGCTACTTGGATCATTGGGATCTCTTCTGGTGCAGAGGTGACCTGTACAAGAGGGTCGAGTTGCATCTGAACTGAAAGCGGACCAATATCCTTGCGGGGAGGTTTGTTAGTACTACTCGGGAGGGTTTAAACTAGTCTTGCAGGAGGGTAGGACTCAAAGTAGTAGTCTCTCCGATGACATAGTTGAGGTAAATGTAGAGGTTAATGCAAGCAGGTCCAGTAGGCAGGCCGGGCAGGGGCAGGACAGGGAGCGTGGAAGATCTTGTATGCTAAACTGCATGTACTTTAATGTAAGAGGCCTTACAGGTAAGGCAGATGAACTCAGAGCATGGGTCAGTACATGGGATTGTGATATTGTAGCTATTACAGAAACGTGGTTGAGGGATAGGCAAGACAGTCAGCTGAATTGGAGGAGCATATATGTAGGGAAATGACAGATAGGTGTAGGAATTATAAGGTTGTAATAGTAAGTGATTTTAACTTCCCTAATATTGACTGGGACTGGCTTAGTGCTAAGGAATCAGATGGGCAAGAATTTGTTAAGTGTGACCAGGATAGTTTTCTGAAGCAGTATGTTGATGGCTCTACTAGAGAAAAGGCTACACTCAACCTCCTCTTAGGAAATGAAGATGGTCAGTTGATGATGTGTCAGTGGGGGAGCACTTTGGGACCAGTGACCATAACTCTATTAGCTTCAAGATAGTTATGGAAGAGGATAGGACTGGTCCTCAGGTTGAAGTCCCAAATTGGAGGAAGGTTCATTTCGATGGCATCAGACAGGAACTCTCAAAAGTTGAATGGCAGATACGGTTTACAGGTAAAGGGACGTCTGGCAAGTGGGAGGCTTTTCAAAGTGAGAAAGGAATAGTTATGGGCTGGCATATTCCTGTTAGATGCAAAGGCAAGGCTGGCAAGTTTAGGGAACCTTGGTTGACAAGGGATGTTGAGGGTCTCCTCAGGACAAAGAAGGAGGCATATGTCAGGTATGGACAGCGGGGATCAAACGAGTCCCTCGAGGAGTACAGGGGATATAGGAGTACACTTAAGAAGGAAATTAGGAGGGTGAAAAGGGGCCATGAGATTTCGCTGGCAGATAAGCTAAAGGAGAATCCTAAAATATTTTCAAAGTATATTGAGAGGAAAAGGAACACCAGGGAGAGAGTAGTTCCCCTTAAGGATCAGTGTGGTAATCTATGTGTGGAGCCACGGGAAATGGGCGAGGTCTTAAATGAATACTTCTCGTCTTTATTTACCATGGAGAAGACATGGAAGCTAGTGAGTTCAAGGGAGGGAACAGCGATATCCTGGAGCATATCAACATTACAAAGGAGGAGGTGTTGGAGGTTTTGAAGCGCATTAAGGTAGATAAAATGGAATAGTGTAGGTCAGATGGTTTCACAGGTCGGCTCAACATCGAGGGCTGAAGGGCCTGTACTGCGCTGTAATGTTCTATGTTCTATGTTCTATAAATCCCTAGGGCCTGACCAGGTGTATCCTCGGATGCTATGGGAAGAAAGGAAGGATATTCCTGGAGCCCGAACAGAGATTTCTACATTATCGTTAGCCACGGGTGAGGTACCGGAAGACTGGAGGATAGCTAATGTTGTGCCTTTATTTAATAAGGGCAGCAGTGATAAGCCAGGGAACTACAGGCCGGTGAGCCTTACATCAGTGATGGGAAAGTTATTGGAAGGGATTCAGACAGACAGTATTTATATGCATTTGGAAAGGCAACATCTGATTAGAGATATTCAGCATGGCTTTGTGCATGGGAATCATGTCTCAGGAATTTGATTGAGTTTTTTGAGGAGGTGACCAAGAGTATTGACGAGGGCAGGGCGATGGACGTTGTTTACATGGACTTTGACAAGATCCCACATGGTCGGCTGGTCCAGAAGGTTCAAACACATGTGATCCAGGGTGAGCTCGCCAATTGGATACAAAATGGGTTTGGTAATAGGAGGCAGAGGGTGGAAGTGGAGGGTTGTTTTTCAGATTGGAGGCCGGTGACCTGTGGTGTGTCGCAGGGATCGGTTCTGGGCCCTCTCTTGTTTGTCATATATATTAATGACTTGGATATGAATGTAGGGGGCATGATTGGTAAGTTTGCAGATGATACAAAAATTGATGGAATAGTAGAAAGTGAAGAAGGTTGTCTCAGGTTACAACAGGATATGGATAAACTTGGAAAGTGGGCAAGGAATTGGCAAATGGAATTTAATGCAGACAAGTGCGAAGTGATGCATTTTGGGAAGTTAAACCAGGGCAGGACATATACAGTGAATGACAGGGCCTGGGGAGTGTTGTTGAGAAGAGAGACCCAACTCTGGACGAGGTATGGTCTATCAGGGGGAAACAGCAGCAGCCAGAGCAGTGGCACCACGGCTGGCACTGTTGCTCAGCAGGGAGGGACAAAGCACAGAAGAGCAATTGTTATAGGGGACTCTATAGTCAGGGGCACAGATAGGCCCTTCTGTGGATGTGAAAGAGACTCCAGGTATGTATGTTGCCTCCCTGGTGCCAGGGTCAAGGATGTCTCTGAACGGACATGGGGCATTCTGAAGGGGAGAAGGTGAACAGCCAGAGGTTGTGGTACACATCGGCACAAATGACATAGGCAGGAAGAGTGATGAGGTCCTGCAGAGGGAGTTTAGGGAGTTAGGTGGAAAGTTAAAAAACAGTACCTCGAGGGTTGTAATCTCTGGATTACTCCCTGTGCCACTTGCCAGTGAGGCTAGAAGCAGGAAGATAGTGCAGCTAAACACGTGGCTGAGCAGCTGGTGTCGAAGGGAGGGTTTCAGATATGATTAGATTAGATTAGAGATACAGCACTGAAACAGGCCCTTCGGCCCACCGAGTCTGTGCCGAACATCAACCACCCATTTATACTAATCCTACACTAATCCCATATTTCTACCAAACATCCCCACCTGTCCCTATATTTCCCTACCACCTACTTATACTAGTGACAATTTATAATGGCCAATTTACCTATCAACCTGCAAGTCTTTTTGGCTTGTGGGGGGAAACCGGAGCACCCGGAGAAAACCCACGCAGACACAGGGAGAACTTGCAAACTCCACACAGGCAGTACCCAGAATCGAACCCGGGTTCCTGGAGCTGTGAGGCTGCGGTGCTAACCACTGCGCCACTGTGCCGCCCAATATCTGGACCATTGGGCTCTCTTCAGGGATAGATGGGACCTGTACAAGAAGGACGGGTTGCATATAAACTGGAGGGGCACTAATATCCTGGCTGCAAGGTTTGCTGGCGTCACTCGGGAGGGTTAAACTAGTGTGGCAGGGGGGTGGGAACAAAAGCAGTAGGACAGCTAGTGAAATAAATGAGGAGGACATAGTAAAGAAGGCCAGTAGGACACAGAGGAAAAGCAAGCAGGGAGATGTTTCTGAGCACAGCGGGACTGGTGTTCTGAAGTGCATTTGTTTCAATGCGAGAAGTATAACAGGTAAGGCAGATGAACTTAGAGCTTGGATTAGTACTTGGAAATATGATGTTGTTGCTATTGCAGAGACTTGGTTGAGGGAAGGGCAGGATTGGCAGCTAAATGTTCCAGGCTTTAGAAGAGTCAGGCGGGATAGAGGGGGATGTAAAAGGGGTGACGGAGTTGCATTACTGGTTAAGGAGAATAACACAGCTGTACTGCGGGAGGACAGCTCAGAGGGGTCATGCAGCGAGTCAATATGGGTGGAGCTCAGGAATAGGAAGGGTGCAGTCACGATGTTGGAGGTTTACTACAGGCCTCCCAACAGCCAGTGGGAGGTAGAGGAGCAGATATGTAGATAGATTTAGGAAAGATGTAAAGGTAACAGGGTTGCAGTGGTGGGTGATTTTAACTTCCCCAATATTGACTGGGACTCGCTTAATGCTAGGTGCTTGGATGGGGCAGAATTTGTGAGGAACATCCAGGAAGGCTTCTTGAAACAGTATGTATATAGTCCAACTAGGGCTGGGGCCATTCTGGACCTGTTATTGGGGAATGTGCTCGGCCAGGTGGTCGAAGTTTCAGTGGGGGAGCATTCCCGGAACAGTGACCATAATTCCATAAGTTTTAAGGTACTTGTGGATAAGGATAAGAGAAGTCCTCAGGTGAAGGTGCTAAATTGGGGGAAGGCTAATTATAACAAAATTAGGCAGGATCTGAAGAATTTAGAATGGGGGCGGCTTTTTGAGGGTAAATCAACATCTGACATGTGGGAGTCTTTCAAACGTCAGCTGATTAGAATCCAGGACCAGCATGTTCCTGTGAGGAAGAAAGACAAGTTTGGCAAGTTTCGGGAAGCTTGGATAACACAGGATATTGTGAGCCTCGTCAAAAAGAAAAATGAAGCATTTGTAAGGGCTGGATGGCTAGGAACAGACTTGAGGAATATAAAGACAGTAGGAAGGAACTTAAGCAAGGAGTCAGGAAGGCTAAAAGGGGTGATGAGAAGTCATTGGCAAACAGGTTTAAGTAAAATCCCAAGGCTTTTTATACATTTATAAAGAGCAAGAGGGTAACCAGGGAAAGGGTTGGCCCATTCAAGGACAGAGATGGGAATCTATGCGTGGAGCCAGAGGAAATGGGCGAGGTGTTAAATGAGTACTTTGCATCAGTATTCACCAAAGAGAAGGACTTGGTGGATGATCAACCGAGGGAAGGGTATGCAGATAGACTCAGTCATCTCATTATCAAAAAGGAGGAGGTGTTGGGTGTCTTGCAAAGCGATAAGATAGATAAGTCTCCAGGGCCTGATGGGATCTACCCTAGAATGCTGAGGGAGGCAAGGGAAGAAATTGCTGGGGCCTTGACAGAAATCTTTGCATCCTCATTGGCTACAGGTGAGGTCCCAGAGGACTGGAGAAAAGCCAATGTTGTTCCTTTGTTTAAGAAGGGTGGCAAGGATAATCCAGGAAATTATAGGCCTGTGAGCCTTATGTCAGTGGTAGGGAAATTATTAGAGAGGATTCTTCGGGACAGGATTTACTCCCATTTGGAAACAAACGAACTTATTAGCGAGAGACAGCATGGTTTTGTGAAGGGGCGGTCGTGTCTGACTAATTTGATTCAGTTTTTTGAGGAAGTGACGAAGATGATTGATGAAGGAAGGGCATTGGATGTTATCTATATGGACGTTAGTAAAGCCTCTGACAAGGTCCCGCATGGCAGACAAAAGGTGAAGTCACAAGGGATCAGAGGTGAGCTGGCAAGATGGATACAGAAGTGGCTCGGTCACAGAAGAGAGAGGGTATCAGTGGATGGGTGCTTTTCTGAATGGAGGGATGTGACCAGTGGTGTTCCGCAGGGATCAGTGCTGGGACGTTTGCTGTTTGTAGTATATGCAAATAATTGGGAGGAAAATGTTGCTGGTCTGATTCGTAAGTTTGTGGACGATGCAAAGGTTGGTGGAGTTGCAGATAATAATGAGGATTGTCAGAAGATACAGCAGGATATAGATCGGTTGGAGACTTGGGTGGAGAAATGGCAGATGGAGTTTAATCCGGACAAATGTGAGGTAATGCATTTTGGAAGGTCTAATGCAGGTGGGAGGTATACAGTAAATGGCAGAACCCTTAGGAGTATTGACAGGCAGAGAGATCTGGGCGTACAGGTCCACGGGTCAGTGAAAGTGGCAACGCAGGTGGATAAGGTATTCAAGAAGGCATACAGCATGCTTGCCTTCATCGGACGAGGCACAGAGTATAAAAATTGGCATGTCATGTTGCAGCTGTACAGAACCTTAGTTGGGCCACACTTGGAATTTTGCATGCAATTCTGGCGGCCACACTACCAGAAGGACGTGGAGGCTTTGGAGAGGGTACAGAGGAGGTTTACCAGGATGTTGCCTGGTCTGGAGGGCATTAGTTATGAGGAGAGGTTGGAAAAACTCGGATTGTTTTCACTGGAACGACGGAGGTGGAGGGGCGACATGATAGAGGTTTACAAAGTTATGAGCGGCATCGACAGAGTGGATAGTCAGAAGCTTTTTCCCAGGGTGGAAGAATCAGTTGCTAGGGGACATAGGTTTAAGGTGCGAGGGGCAAAGTTTAGAGGGAATCTGCGAGGCAGGTCTTTTACACTGAGGGTGGTGAGTGCCTGGAACTTGCTGCCAGGGGAGGTGTTGGAAGCAGATACGATAGCGACGTTTAAGAGACATCTTGACAAATGCATAAATAGAAAGGTAATAGAGGGATATGGGCCCCGGAAGTGCAGAAGGTGTTAGTTTAGGCAGGCATCAAGATCGGCGCAGGCTTGGAGGGCCGAGTGGTCTGTTCCTGTGCTGTCCTGTTCTTTGGTATTTGTTCTTGACTGTAGTTACAGTGGCCCTGGGTCTGCAACACGACCAAGAAATGGAGCAGAGGCTGCAGAGAGGGCAAACTCTGTAAAGTGAGAGGAGGAAGGGGCTCTGCCCTACTCTCCCTGGGTTTTCCAAGAGCAATTTTCCTATGCACACCTAACCCAGGAGCAGTGTGTGAGGTAACTGTGATTCAATTAGGAGGTGGTCACCGAGCTGTGTCACCTCCTGCAACACGACCTGGTATCATCGGAAAATTTTGAAAATCTACTCTGTATTCCAAGATCCATGTAACTCATATATAGCAAAAAAAACAAACAATGGTCCTAAGCACTGACCCTTGGGGAACATCACTGTCTACCATCCTCCAGTCTGAAAAACAACCATTTAACACATTTCTCTTTTTTATGTCCTATGGACAATTTTTGATCCAATTAGATGCTATTCCATGATCTTCAATTTTGTTAGCCAAGCTTCTGTGTTTCTTCGTCAAATAATTTCATAAAATCCACGTAGACAACATCCACCACATTCCCTTCATCAACCTTCTCTGATTTTCTAAATAAATTCAATTACTTCAGCAATCATGATGTGCCTTTTAGAAATCCGTGCTGACAATCCTTAATTAACTCAATCTCTCCAAGTGTGTGTTGTCCTTTTCCCCTGATTATTGCTTCTAAAACTTTCCTCACAACTGATGTTAAACTAACTGGCCAGTAGTTACTAGGCCTGTGTGTTGTCCATTGATAATTCTGGGAGGTGAGGGTGACCATCTATGTCATCAATATCTCCCTCAGCAGGTAGAAGCAGGATGAGAGATCCCGTGGCTTTGTCAGGATAGCAGGATTCCTGATGGTGTTGGTGGTTCTGCGGGGCCCCATGTCAACCCATGGGTTGAGGTACAGGGACTGAAATAACTCTCACTCCTGCAATGTGCAGTTGGTGTGTGAGCATGGCCAGTATGGCATGTTGGTGAATGTCCACTATCCTGGCAGCAGCCACCATCCCTTCATTCTGAAGCAGTCAGCCGGTCCCAACACATCGGGGCTCCATGAAGAACCAGAATGTGGCCCCTTGGAGACAAATGAACCCCCTCTAGACACAGCCCATGCTTCTACACCCTCAATCAACCTCCCACCATCAACTGTTAGTTACGCAATTAGCATGTGTATGATGTGAGCAATGGAGTCACCAGGAACATGGTGGAACAGACCATCGGTGTGATGAAGCAATGCTTCCGATGTCTGAACCGCTCGGGGAGAGCCCTCCAGTACACACTGGAGCAGGTGCCTGAGTTCATGGTGTTCTGCTGCACCCTTCATATCATCACCATCATGAGGACACAGGCATTGGCACCAGGAATCCAGAGGCCACCTCAGGAGGAGGTGGGAGGGAAGATATTTCCTGGATGCCTTCGACCCGGACAGGCCGTCGGAGAGTCCCTGCTAAGATTCCATTTCCCATAGGACAACTTCCCTTTCCAGCCATGAATTCCCCATTCTCCACCATTACACCCATCTGAGACGCCCCATCACACTGTCCCCTTGGTCAGCATCCTGTAATAAAAACATCAGAGAATTATTACAGCACATAAGGACCAATTCAGGCTTCCGTGTCTGCACAGGCTCTCCGAATGAGCAATTCACCGAATGCCGTTCCCTGCATTCTCCCTGAAACACTGCACATTCTTCCTTCTCAGATAACAGTCTATTCAGCTTCAATTGAACCTGCCTCCACCACACTCTCAGGCAGTGCATTCCAGACTCTAACCACACACTGTGTGAAAAAATATTTTCCTCAGGTCATCTTTGCTTATTTTACCCATGACTTTAAATCTGTGCCCTTTCGTTCTCGATCCTTTCACGAGTGGGAACTGTTTCTCTCTATCTACTCTGTCCAGACACCTCATGATTTTTGAAACCTCTAATAAAGCACTTCTTCGCCTTCTCCGAGGAAAACAGTCCTAACTTCTCCAGCCTATCTTCATAACTGAAAATCCTCATCCCGGGAATCATTCACGTGAATATTTTCTGTACTCTCTCCAATGCCCTCACGTCTTTCCTCAAGTGTGGCACCCAGAAGTGGACGCAAAGCCACAGCTGAGCATGAAATAGTCTCTTAGATAAGTTCAACGTAACTTCCTTGCTCTTGTACTCTATGCCCCTATTAATAAAGCCCAGGATACTGTATGCTTTATTAAACACTTTCTCAACCTGTCCTGCCGCCTTCGATGACTTCTGCACATATACACACAGGTCCCTCTGCTCCTGCACACCCGATAGAATTGTACCCTTTATTGGATATTGTCTCCCCATGCTCTTCCTATCAACATGAATCACTTCACATTTCTCTGTATTGAACTTCATCTGCCACCTGCCTGCCCATTTCACCAACTTGTGTCTGTCCTTTTGAAGTTCCACACTATCCTCCTCACAGTTCACAATGCTTCCAACTTTCGTATCAGCTGCAAACTTTGAAATTTTGCCTGCATACCCAGGTTTAGGTCCTTAATATATATCAGGAAAAGCAAGGATGTCTGGGGAACTCTACAACAAACCTTCCTCCAGCCTGTAAAACATCCATTAATCATTAATGTTTGTTTCCTGTCACTTAGCTAATTTCGTATCCATGTTGCTACCGTCCCTTTTATTCCATGAGCTACAAGTCTGCTCACAGGTCTGTTGTGCGGCTTTGTATCAAAAGGTTTTGCATGCAGGGAATAGTTAAATGTCTGGAATGCACTGCTTGAGAATGGTGGAGGCAGGTTCATTTGAAACTGAACAGACCGTTATATAAAAGTCAATGTACACCACATCAACAGAATTGCTCTCATCAACTTTCTCTGATACCACCTCAAACATTTCCAGCAAATTAGTTAAACATGATGTTCTCTCAAGAAAGCCATGCTGGCTTGTTTAATTAACTCGCATTTGTCCATGTGACTATTAGCTTTGTCCAAGATTATTTCTTTCTCGAAGTTTTCCCACCACCGAAGTTAAACTGACAGGCCTGTAGTTGCTGGACTTATCTTTACACCCTTTTTGAACAAGGGTGTAACGTTTACAATTCTCCAGTCCTCTTGCATCACCCTCAAGTCTAAGGAAGACGTAAGGATTATGGCCAGTGCCTCTGTGATTTCCACCCTCACTTCCCTCAGTATCCTTGGATGCAGCTCATCTTTTCCTGGTGCTTTATTCAATTTAAGTCCAGACAGCCTATCTAATAGTTCCTCTTTATCAATTTTAAACCCCACTGGTGTCTGACTTACCTCCTCTTTCAACATTGCCTGGGTTGCGTCTTGGAATCATAGAAAGTTTATGGCACAGAGAGAAGCCACTTGGCCCATCGTGTCTATGCTGTCCAAAAAACGACCCATCCATTCTAATCCTACCTTCCAGCATTTGATAGATTACAGCACTTGAGGTGCATATCCAGACACCTTTTGAATCAGTTGTGGGTTTCTGCCTCAACTACCCTTTCGGACAGTGAGTTCCAGACTCCCACCACCCGCTGGGTGAAAAATAAAATCCGCAGCTCCCTTTTAATCTTTCTACCAATCACTTTAAGTCCATGCCCACTCGTCACTGACCTCTTTGCTAAGGTGAATAGACCCTTCAGCTCCACTCTACCCAGACCCCTCTCAGTTTTGTACATTTCAATCAGATTTACCCTCAGCCTTCTCTATTTCAAGGAGAACAGTCCCAGCCTGTCCAATCTTTCCTCATAGCTGCATTTTTCCAGTCCTCGCCACATCCTCATAAATCTCCTCTGCACCCTCTCGGGTGCAATTACATCTTTTCTGTAATGAGCTGCCCAGAACTGCACACAGTTCTCAAGTTGTGTGCCAGCCAATGAGTTATAGAATTCCAGCATAACCTCCCTGGCCGTATATTCTATACCTCGGCGAATAAAGGAAAGGATTCCATATCTTCTTCCTTGGTAAAGACAGGTGGAAATTATTCATTTATTACCTCAGCGATATCCTCTGCCTCCATGTGCAAATCCCCTTTATGATCCTGAGTCGGCCCCATTGTTCCTTTTACTACCTTTTTAGTATTTAGATGCCTATATGGGATTTCCTTCAATGCTCGCCTAATTTCATGCTCTCTCTTTGCTTCTCTTATTTGCTTTTTCACTTCCCCTCTGGACCTTCTGTATTCAGCCTGCTTCTCAATAGTATTTTCTACCTGATGTCTGTTATATCAGACATAAACTTGTCAACCTTTCGTGCGGCCTTCAAAGATCTGTCTGAATACACACCAAGTCTCTCTGTTACTGTCTCCTCATTTAAACAATACCCATTTGTTTCTGTTGCCTTCCCTTACACTTCTTACCCAAGTGTCTCGCTTCATACTTCACTGTGTTAAATTACATCTGCCATGTTCCTGCCCATTTCACCAGTCAGTCTCTGTCCTCCTGAAGTCTGCTACTATCCTTCTCACTGCTTATTATCATTTCTGACTTTCCTGCCATCCGAAAACTTTGACATTATCCCCACTGTACACAAGCCCATTGCATTAACAGATAACAATAGTGATCCCAACAGTGACCCTGGGGAACTCCATTGACTACTTCCCTCCAGCCTGAAGAATAACCATTCTCCACTACTCTCTACTTTCTGTCACTGCGCTAATTTCCCATTTATGAAACGCCTTTCATGACCACTGCATGTCCCAAAGTGATTTACAACCAATGAATACTTCTGAAAGCGAAGTCACTCTTGTAATGTAGGAAACAGGCAGACAATTTCTGCACAGCAAGCTCCCACAAGCAGCAATGTGATGATGATCAGATCTGTTTTTGCGATGCTTATTGAAGGATAAATATTGACAAGGACACCGGGAATAATTCCCCTGCTCTGCTTCTACATAGTGCAATGGGATCTTTAACATCCACCTGAGAGGGTAGACTGCAACTTGGTTTCAAGTTTCATTCGATAGACTGCACCTCTGGCTGTGCAGCACTCTCTCAGTGCTGCACTGCAATGTCAGCATTGATTCTTGTGAACATGTCCTGCAGTGACACTTGATCCTGGAAGCTTGTGACTGAAAGGGGAGAGAGCTACAAACTTAGCCACGGCTGACATTAACCCTTTAATCCCATGTGTTTCTAATTTGGTAACACGGTTGTTACGTGGTACTTTCTCAAACGACTGTGGAAAGGATAGGGATATTGTGAAAGTACAGGCAGGAGAAATATGTCTGTGCTGCCCCTTTCAAAGAGAAATCCAGTCAGTCCCACTCCCTGGCTCTTTCACTATATCCTTGCATTTTTTCTCCTTCAGATATTTACCCAATTCCCTTTTGGGATCCACTATTGAATCTGTATCCATCAGCCTATCAGACAGTGCATCCCAAATCCAAACCACTCAGAAACAAAAATCCTCATGTCTGCTTCTTTTACCAAATGCATGAAATCTGTGTCTCTTGGACATTGGAAATAGTTTCTCTTTATTTAATTTATCTAAATCCTTCTAATGTTAAACACCTCAATCAAATCTCCTCTGAAAGTTCTCTGCTCTAAGCAGAACAACCCCAGCTACATAACTGTAATCCCTCATGCCTGGACAAATTCTAGTAAAACAGTTCTGTGCCCTCTCCGAAGGCTTCATGTCCTCCCTAAAGTGTGGTTCCCAGTATTCGACACAAGACTCCAGGTGGAGCTGAACTAGTATTTTATATATGTTTCACATAATGTCCTTGCTTTTGTTCTTTTTGCCTCTATTTATAAATCCTAGGATCCCATATATTTATTAACTGTCCAGTTAACCTTTCCTGCCACCTTCACAGATTTGTGTATAAACACCCCATGTGTCTCTGTTATTTCACCACCTTTATAGTAACACCATTTAACTTGTATTGTCTCTCCTCATTCATCCTTTCAACATGTATTACCTCACACATCTGCAATGCTAATTAAATATTGAGAAGATTGAAGCCATTGTTTTCTGTCTCTGCTCCAAACATTTCCTAGTTACACACTCCATCCCTCTCCTTTGTAAATGTTTGAGACGAAGCCAAACTGTTCACAAACTTGTTTACATAGCTAACCTTGAGATCCCTTGAGATGAGCTTCCTCCCAAATTTTCACACCATCAGTAAAACGGCCTATTTCCACCCTTGGTGAAGTTGCATTGCTGGTTAAAGAGGAGATTAACGCAATAGTGAGGCAGGATATTAGCTCTGACGATGCCGAATATGTATGGGTAGAGCTGAGAAACACTAAGGTGTTGAAAACGTTAGTGGGGGTTTGTATATAGACCCCCAGACTGTAGTGCTGAATTTGGGAATGGCATTGAACAGGAAATTAGAGATGCATGCGATAAAGGAACATCTGTAATTATGGGTTTCTTGAATCTGCATATAGATTGGGCAAATTAAATTGGTGACAATACATTGTGGAGGAATTCCTGGAGAATATACGGGATGGCTTTCAGGGCCAATTCATTGAGGAACCAACTGAAGAACAGGCCATCCTAGACTGGTTATTGTGTAATGAGAGAGGAATAATTGACAATTTAGTTGTACGAGATCCCTTGGGGATGAGCGACCATAATATGATAGAATTCTTCATCACGATGGAGAGTGACCTAGTTGATTCTGAGACTAAGGTCGTGAATCTTAATAAAGTAAGCTACGAAGGTATGAGGCATGAGCTGTCGATGATACATTGGGAAACGTTACTTCAAGAGATGACCCTGGATAGGCAATGGCAAACATTCAAAGAGTGCATGGATGAACTGCAACAATTGTTAACTCCTGTCTGGCGCAAAAGTAAAACGGAAAAGGTAGCCAAATCTTGGCTTACAAGGAAAGTTCGAGATAGCATTAGATTCAAGGATGAGGCATATAAATTCGCCAGGAAAAAACAACAGACCTGAGGATTGGGAGCAGTTTAAAATTCAGCAAAGGAGCACCAAGGGATTGATTAAGAAGGGGAAAATGGAGTACGAGAGTAAGCTTGCGGGGAACATAAAAACTGACTGCAAACGAATCTATAGGTATGTGAAGCGGAAAAGATTGGCGAAGACAAATACAGGTCCGTTACAGTCAGAAACAGGGAAATTTATTATGGGAAACAAAGAAACGGCTGACCAACTAAATGCATCCTTTAGTTCTGTCTTCACAAAGGAGGACTCAAATATCATACCAGAAATGTTGGTGAATACAAGGTTTAGTGAGAGAGAGGAACTGAAAGAAATCAGTATTAGTAGAGAAATGGTGTTGGGGAAGTTGATGGCATTGAAGGCCGATAAATCCCCAGGGCCTGGTAATCTACATCCCAGAGTACTTAAGGAAGTGGCCCTAGAAATAGTGGATGGATTGGTGGTCATCTTCCAAGATTCTATGGACTCTGGAACAGTTCCTGCAGATTGGAAGGTAGCTAATGTTATCCCACTATTAAAAAAGGGAGGTCGAGAGAAAGCAGGAAATTGTAGACCAGTAAGCCTGACATCGGTCGTGGGGAAAATCCTGGAGTCCATTATCAAATATTTTTCAGCAGAGCACTTGGAGAATAGTGGTAGAATCGGACAGAGTCAGCATGGATTTATGAAAGGGAAATCATGCTTGATAAATCTACTAGCATTCTTCCAGGATGTAACTAGTAGAGGTGATGAGAGGGAGCCAGTGGGTGTGGTTTATTTGCACTTTCAGAAGGCTCTCGACAAAGTTCCACGTAAGGGTTTAGCATGTAAAATTAAAGTGCACGAGACTGGGGGTAGTATATTGCGATGGATAGAAAATTGGTTGGCAGACAGGAAACAAAGCATTGGAACATATGGATCTTTTTGTGAATGGCAGGCAATGACTAGTGGGGTACCGCTGGGATCGGTGCAAGGACCCCAGCTATTCACAATATATATGTTAATGATTTAGATGAGGAAACTAAATGTAATATCTCCAAATTTGTAGATGATACAAGATTGAGTGTGAGGGTAAGTTGTGAGGAGGATGCAGAGAGGCTTCAGGGTGATTTGGACAAGTTGAGTGAGTGGGCAAATGCATGGCAAATGCAGTATAATGTGGATAAATGTGAAGTTATCCACTTTACTAGCAAAAACAGGAAGGCAGATTATTATCTGAACGGCTATAAACTGAGAAAGGGGAATATGCAGCGAGACCTGGGTGTTCTCGTACACCAGTCACTGAAGGTAAGCATGCAGGTGCAACAGGCGGTAGAAAAAGGCGAATGTTATGTTGACCTTTATAGAGACAGGATTCGAGTACAGGAGCAGGGATGTTTTACTGCAATATACAGGGCCTTGGTGAGGCCGCACTTGCAATGTTGTGTGCAGTTTTGGTCTCCTTATCTGAGGAAGGATGTTCTTGCAAGAGGGAGTGCAGTAGAGTTTTACCAGTCTGATTCCTGGGCTGGTAGGACTGCCGTATGAGGAGAGATTGAGTCGGTTAGGACTATATTCACTGGAATTCTGAAGAGTGAGGAGGGATCTCATCGAAACCTATAAAATTCTAACATGACTTGACAGGGTAGATGCAGGAAGGATGTTCCCGATGGTGGGGGACTCCTGAACCACAGGATATGGGGTAAAACTTTCAGGACTGAGATGAGGAGACGTTTCTTCACCCAGAGAGTGGTGAGCCTGTGGGAACCTGCCATCATGCCAATATCGAAGGGGGATTGGAAGATTCTGGCCAGCGCCTCTGCTATTTCCCCCATTCCTTCCCTCAGCAACCCTCATACATCCCATCCAGACTGGATAAATGTTCAACTTTATTGTGGTACTAAAGTGTTGGATTGAAAAGGGTTAACTGAATCTGTTTGTTCCGTGACTGTAATTAATGTCAGTCTCCATGGGCCCTAATTGTGTCACTGGAGGTTTTCCATCTCCTATTAATAAGGGGGTTCTTTCAATGTGTTCTTCCATAGTGTCAGTGGGAACATCAGCCCCGGCACTTACAGAGATCAGCTGCTCCAGAGAGATAGAGAGAGGATAGGTTAGAATCTGAGAACAAAAGACTGGAATGTTACAACAATGGGTCAGAATCTGAGAACAATAGATTGGAATGTTACAACAATGGGCAGGAGTTTATCCTCGGATCTTTACTCTCTTTCTACATATTATGATCGGTACTCATTAAACTCTCATATCTATCTCGCACTGAAGATTATTCAATACATTTACTATCCCATCCTGGCTATTATTGGTGTCCCTGGTAAGTCTCTCTATCTAGCTATTAATTCTTTAAACCATGTTTAACTGCATTACTGCTCCTGTAATTTACTCTGTCCTTCTTGCTGCCGTTGTATGCCTGGTGAATATCTTCAGCCATGAGCTCTATAAACCATTGTCAGCTGTATTACAGTTCTTGTCATTTACTCTCTCATCTTTGCTGCTGTTGCTGTCTCTATTTCAGACTAGGAGATCTGTAAACCCTGTTTCACTGAAATACTGTTCTGTAATGTAAATTTTGGGAAGACTGAAGCCAGTGTCATTGGTCTCCATCACAAACTCCATCCCCTATCTGGGAAGCACATACTCCACCCTGCCCAATATCCGAGGCTCAACCGGACAGTTTACAACTTCTGTGTTATATTTCAACCTGAGCTAAGTTCATCTTCATATTCTTTTCATCACCAACCCTGCCTAATATCACCTCTGTGATATCACTCCTCTCCACCTCTGCCTCAGCCCATCTCCTGCGTAAACTCTCATCTGCATCACTGTTAAATACACAGTTGACTATTCTAATTCCATCTTGGTCACCCTTCCCAGTTATAAACCTCCATAAACCACAGCCCATCCAGAACTCTGTTGCCTGTATCCTAACTCACACCAAATCCCGATCAACCATCACCCCTGTGCTCACTAATCTACATTGGCTCCGGGTCTGGCAGCACCTTATTTTTAATATTCTCATTCTTGTGTTTGAATCTCTCCATGGCCTCACCCCTCCATTTATTCACTTTCCCCAGTCCATTTCACATATTGCTGCAAATCTTTCGACTTCAATCTTTCTTTCCGTTCTCCTTGTAAAGTGAATTTATTTCCCTCTGCATCTGTCCCGAGCCACGATTTTAGACTCTGCAGCAAGACTGCTGCTGACGGTACAGAATTGGGATCCAAAAAGAGATGTGAATCGCACAGCCGGCCACTTCCGGTGCGGTCTGCACAATATCCCATGCTGAGCGGGGCTCCAGCCCAGTCGTATCATCTATGTGCTGTCAGCGTGGTCTTCACAGCCGGCCACTTCTACTGTGGCCTGCACAATATCACATGCTGGGCAGGGCTCTCGCTCAATTGTACCTTGCATGTGTTGTTCCTTTGAGGGTGGATTTGAAAGTGATGTCAATGTACCATACCAGCAGCTTTGATGTACTTCTTTGAAAGTTGATCTGTGCATGTCCACTGACCACCTGTGTTAGTCAATGTCAGCTGAACATACATTTAGCATCACAATGAATCCCCTCTAATGTTATTTAAAAGGACCAGGCATCCGGCTTACAGGTGACGGGCTTTTGACTTACTTCTGCTATTGTAAAGTTAGTGGAGGTGCTGTGGATGGTTTTCTGGAGGTTGTGTTGTGAGCTGCTGCAGACATTCAGGGAGGACAGAAGATTTGGTGACCCAAATCTGGACAAGGAATGGGGACTATATTTACAGTGTCTTTGGGTCTATAACATGACCAACACATGGAGCAGAGGCTGCAGAGAGGGGAAGCTCTGTAAAGAGGGAGGAGGAGGGGGCTTTGCCCTACCCACCCCGGGTTTTCCAAGGGCACTTTTCCTACCTACACCTAACCCAGGAGCTGTGCGTGAGGTGGCTCTGATTTAATTCGGATGTGGTCACATAGCAGTGTCACCTCCTGTAACACGACTTGGAGCCTCACAGCAGGGTGAGGAAGGAGCTGTCAGTGGCCGTTAAAGTCACAGTTTCATTGAACTTCTGTGTATCTAGATCTTTCCAGACAGGAGCAGGAGACATATCCAACATGGAGTCACAGAGAGTGAATTGGTCATTTGCGGCACTGAAGGTGGTCATTCGGCCCCTCCATGTCAGCTCTCCCTGGAACAATCCAGTCAGTCCCAATCCTCCGCTCAGTCCCCGTATCCCTGCAAGTTCATTTCCTTCTGGTGTCCATCCAGTTTCCTTTTGAAATCATTAATTGCCTCAGCGTCCACCACCCTCATGGGCAGTGAGTTCCAGCTTATTACCATCCACTGTCTAAAAATGTTCCTCCTCATATTCCCCCTGCATCTCTTACCCAAAACCTTCCATCTGTGTCCCCCAGTCCGTGTTTCATCAGTTAATGGGAACAGTTTTTCCTTGTCTGTCTTATCTAAACTTATCATAATCTTGTACACCTCTACCAAAGCTCTCTAAATCTCCTTTACTCCAGGGAGAACAACTCCATCTTCTCCAAACTAACCTTGTCGCTAAACCCCCATCCCTGAAACCATTTTGGTAAATCTCCTCTGCATCCTCTCAAGGACCTTCACATCCTTCCTAAAGTGTGGTGACCAGAACTGGACACAGTTCTCTAGTTGAGGCCCAACCACAGCTTTATAACGTTTCAGCATAACTTCCCTGCCTTTGTATCTTTGTCTGTAATTATGAAGCCCAAGATCTGATATGATTTGCTAAACACTCCTAATATGTCCTGCCACCTTCAAAGATCAGTGCATATGGAGGCCCAGGTCCCTCTGTTCCTGCACAATCTTTAGTAATGTGTCATTAAGTCTACATTGCCTTCCTAATCCTTCTGACGAAATACATCACCGCACACTGCTCTGTAATAAATTCTACCTGCCACTTCTCTGTCCATTCTGCCAGCCTATCTAAGTTCTGTTGCCGATGGTTTGTATCATCCTCCCTGTTTATCACACCTACAAGATTGGTATCATCGGAAAATTTTGAAATTCTGCTTTGCATTCCAAGGTGCATGTCATTTATATATAGCAAGGGAAAAAAATCAGCGCTCCTAGCACTGACCCTTGGGGAACATCACTGTCTACCATCCTCCTGTCTGAAAAACAGCCATTTAACACAAGACTCTTTTTGCTGTCCTTTGGACAATTTTTGATCCAATTGGATGCTATTCCACGAGCTTCAATTTTGTTAACCAAGCATTTGTGTGGTTCTTCATCAAATACTTTAATAAAATCCAGGGAGACAACATCCACCACATTCCCTTCATCAACCTTCTCTGATCATCGAAATCAATTCAATTAGTTCATCAAGCATAATCTGCCATTTAGAAATCCGTGCTGACAATCCGTAATTAACTCAAACCTCTCCAAGTGTGTGTTGTCCTTTTTCCCTGATTATTGTTTCTAAAACCTTACTCGCCACTGATGTTAAACTAACTGACCAGTAGTTACTCGTCTTGTATGTTGTCCATTGATAATTCTGGGAGGTGACGGTGACCATCGATGTCATCATTTTCTCCCTCAGCAGGGGGAAGCAGGATGAGAGATCCCGTGGCTTTGTCAGGATAGAGGGATTCCTGATGGTGTGGGTGTCTCTGCGGGGCCCCCGTTGTCAGGAGCTGGAAAAACTCTCACTCCATGAATGCACAGTTGGTGTGTGATAATGCCCAGTACATCATGTTGATGAATGTCCACTATCCTGGCAGCAGCCACCATACATTCATTCTGATGCAGTCAGCCGGTTCCAACACTTTGGCCGCCATGCAGAACCAGAATGTGGCACCTCAGAGATGAAGGATTCCATTCTCTAGACACAGCTCATGTTTCTGCATCCCCAAACCACCTCCCACCGCCAACCAACCACACACAATTAACATGTGTATAACGTGAGTAATGGAGTTACCAGGAACATAGTGGAACAGATCATCGGTGTGAGGAAGCAATGATTCCGATGTCTGAACCGCTCGGGGGAGTCCTCCAGTACACACTGGAGCAGGTGTCCAAGTTCATGGTGTTCTGCTGCACCCTTCATATCATCACTATCATGAGGACACAGGCATTGGCAACAGGAATCCAGAGGACACCTCAGGAGGAGGAGCAGGAGGAGACCGGGAGGATATTTCCTGGATGCCATCGACCCGGACAGGCTGTCGGAGAGTCCCTGATAAGATTCCGGTTCCGTAGGACAACTTCCCTTTCCCACCATGGATCCCCCATTCACCACCATTACACCCATCTGAGACGCCCCATCACATTGTCCCCTTGGTCACCATCCTGCAATAAAAACCACCAACAAAAACATTTTCATTAACATCTTTATCCAACAACACATCCAATTATACAAACAAAGCTGAACCATTCACCCTTGAATATTCCCTTAGTGCCTGTCTTGTGGCTTCCCTCGACTTGCCTCGTGCTCCTACACAGTGTTTCCCCAGTGACTGCAGCATGGCTGGTGAAAGGCTGCTGACTTTCACTGGGGAGACTGCAGATGGCCTTGCAGGACGTCCTTGAGCAGCACAGGGCTTTGCGGGTTCGTAGTCGGATTGCACCACCTCGACATGGGCAGCAGCAGCCTGGGCTGGCTGATGCGGAACAGCCAGGACACTGGTGGAGTGGCAGTGAATGGAGGACAAATACTGTCATCCTGAGAGAGGACAGCAAGTTCATGCTCCACAGAGACACTGTCACTGCCAAGGGGCGACACCTCAGCAATCCTGGTAATCTACTGGATCACAGATTGCTGGACTGCTGTGAGAGCCTGCAAACCCCTTTGAACACTGAGATCTCCAGCCATGATAACAGCTGTCTGATCCTGCCTGGCAGCAAACATGGATCTCATGTCCTCAATCTGAGCTTCCACTGCAGCACTGAGACTTTGGGTGTCTGACGTACTGCTGCAGTGGAAGCTGAGACAATGGTATCAGACACTGTATCACGGCTGGGTCCACTAGTGCATTCATGGAGTTAGTGACCACTTCCACAGGAGAAAGAATGGGCTTCAAACGCAGTGCAATGTCCTGTGTGATGTTGGAGCTGGACTACTCCATGTTCCTTGACAGTGATAACAGACTGTCTGACAGACCTGTCAATGGACAAAGTCTCTCAGTGTCCATATCCATCATCATTCTCCTGTATGCAGTTCCAGCAATGTTCATATCTGAGTCCTGTGTATTATAACTCGTTTGTGACCTCACCCTCCGGTGAGCTGACACATGAACTAAATTCCAGAGTGTTGACAGAGGTAGCTATGGAAACAGTGGGTGCATGGGTGATCACCTTCTGGAAACGGTTCCAACATATTGGAAGGTCGCAAATGTCACCCCACAATTTAAGAAGGGAGGGAGAGAGAAAACGGGGAATTACAGATCTGTTAGCCTGACATCAATAGTAGGGAAAATGGTAGAATCTATCACAAAAGATGAGATAAATGGATAATTGGATAATAATGATCTGATTGTGCATAGACAACATGGATTTATGAATGGGAAATCATGTTTGATGAACCTGTTGTAGTTTTTTGAGGATATTAGTAACATAATTGATAAAGTGGAGTCGGTGGATGTAGTATATTTGGATTTTCAGATGAATTTTTGATAAAGTCCCCCACGAGGTTGGTTAGTAAAATTAAAGCACATGGGATAGGACGTAATATACTGGCATGGATTAAGGATTGGTTAACAAGCATAAAACAGAGAGTAGGAATAAATGGGTTATTCTCACTTTGGCAGGCTGTGACCAGTGGGGTAAGTAAAAAGGAAACATTTGGGTAAGTACTTGGGCCCCATCTGTTCACAATATGTATCATTGATTTAGATGTGGGGACCAGAGTAATATTCCCAAGTTTGCAGATGATACAAAAAGATGTGGGAATGTATGTGCTGTGAGGAAGGTGCAAAGCGGCTTCAAGGGAATTTGGACAGACTTCGTGGGAGGGCAAGAACGTGGCAGATGGAATATAATGTGGAAAATATGAGGTTATCCACTTTGGAAGGAGGAATAGATGTGCAGGGTATTTCTTGAATGGTAAGAAATTAGAAAGTGTAGCTGTACAAAGGGATCTGGGTGTCCTTGTCAATAAGTCACTGAAGGCTGACATGCAGGGACAGAAAGCACTTAAGAAGGCTAATGGTATGTTAGCCTTTATCACAAGAGAATTTGAGTACAGGAGTAGTGAAGTCTTGCTTCAATTGTATGGAACCTTGTGAGAACAGACCTGGAGTACTGTGTGCAGCTTTGTCCCCTTACTTTAGGAAGTATATTATTGCCATAGGGGGAGTGCAACGAAGATTCACTAGATTTGTTCCTGGGATGGCAGGACGGTCCTATGAAGAGATTAGGAAAACTGGGCCTGGATTCTCCAGAATTTCGAAGAATGAGATGTGATCTCATTGAAACCCACAACAGAATTAAATGGATAGATGGGTTGATGCAGCTAAGATGACTCCCCTGGTTGGGGAGTCTAGAACCAGCAGAGACAATTTTAAAATAAGGAGGAAGTCACTTAGGACAGAGATGAGGAGACATTTCTTTCCATAGAGGGTTGTGAATCTTTGGAATTCTCTACCCCAGAGGGCTGTGGAAGCTCAGTCATTGAGTATGTTTGAAGCAGAGATTGACAGACTTCTAAATACAAATGACATAAAGGGATATAGGGATAGTGTGGTAAAAAGGAATTGAAATAGAAGATAACCCATAATCGTATTGAATGGCGGGGCAGACTAGATGGGCTGAATGGCCTACTCCTGCTCCTATGTTCCAAAGCTGCTTAACTCTTTCAAACTGGAGGTAAGTTCGCTCAGGCTACTTTCGGAGTGTTCCGAATTTTTGGTGGTACGCTTCTGATAGTATCTCATATGCAACCTGGATAGCGTTTTTAGTCATCTCAGAATCTGATGAACTTTCATCTGGCAACAGTGAATACACCTCATGAGCTTTTCCTGTTACTTTGCTTTATAAAAACAGTGTCCAGTTCTCTGCCGGCCATTTCAGCTGCTTTGCAAGTTTTTCAAAAGTGACAAAAAATTCTGCCACATGCTCCTCATTGAACTTTAGAATGAACTGGGATAACTGTAAGAGCTCAGCACATGGTCCTGAGCTGTGGGCAGCTCCCTCACTAGCTGTGCCTTCACTGGGTGTACTGGGTCTTCCTCTAGTTGTTTGAGCCATCTTAACTCCCTTTCCTCCTTCTCCTTCTGGAACACTCTTACTTTTTCCCTTTCTTGACACTCACTCTGTTCTTTCTCGATCTCTCTGGATTTCTAATTCTTGTCTCTTCTGTTCTAGTTTTACCTTAGCTAACATTACTCTATCTGTTAGTGATTCTAACTCTGCTTGAGTCTTCAGCTTCAAGTGAAAAATGATTGGCCACAGGTCTTAGAATTTTGGGTTTCCTAGCTTTTGGGCGGAGAGTAATCCCTAACTGTCCAGCTACATTACTCAACTTTTCAACAGAGAGGGATTCTAAGCTGTACTGAGTTACTTCTCTCTGTATGTAACTCCTTTTATGCCAATGTAACTCCTTTATTCAAAAAGGGAGGGAGACAGAAATTAGGAAAAATTATGAGGCCCATAGATAGGGCAGAGAAGAAGAAACTGTTCCCTTAGCAGAGGTGTCAATAACCGAGGGGCATTGATTTAAGGTAAGGGGCAAGTGGTTTCGAGGAGATTTGAGGGAAAAAATATTTCACGCGGATGGTGGCTGGAATCTGGAACACACTACCTGTAAAGATGGTGGAGGCAAGAACCCTCACAACATTTAAGAAGTATTTAGATGAGCACTTGAAATGCCATAGCATACAAGGTTACAGGCCAAGTGCTGGAAAAGGGGATTAGAATGGACAGGCTTGATGGCCAGCACAGACAGAGTGGGGTGAAGGGACTGTTTCTGTGCTGTAAAACTCTGTGCATCTATGACACTTCCAATTTCTCATTTGTTGTTGCGTTATCATCACTAGAACCGCCAGATTTCTGTTACAGCCAGGTGAGGAGGGGTCCCAGGCTCTCCTCTTGTCCTAACTTTTATTTCACTGCAGCGGGGTGTATTCCTTTTTAGCAGTGGACATGCTGACCACCTCAGTGAGCATTTTACCATTTACCGTTGTTGTGATCGTGAAAGAACCAATCAGACAGGTTGTCTTGAGTTTAAACAAGAGGTGAGTTTATTATACTTAACAATCAAAACTGAATCTAAATAAAATAATAAACATACACACATTCATGCACACACACACAGACCTGCAAATCACACAGAAATAAATTAGAGAGTGAGAACTAAATTTCTATTCGGATTAGAGTCCAGAATAAATTAAAAATAAACCTAAATCTGTGAGATTGGGTAATTCTGTGGTCTGCGCCTTTGCCTCCCTTATTTATAAGTGTCATGTCATCTGCAAGGGTTTAAATTATGTTGTTTTACATATAAGTTTATGTCACTTGTATATTTATCTATATGTCAGGAAGAGCACTGGTTTTAATACTGACCCCTGAGAAACAGCACTGTATTCTTCCCCTCCCCCAGTCTGAACAATGTCTGTTCACCACTTCTCTCTGCTTTCTGTCCCCGAGTCAGTGTCATATCCACTCTATCACTCTCTCATTAATCTATATGTTCCATTTTTCATAACAAGTCTATGAAATGTCATTTGATCACAGGACTTTTGATAGTCCAGATACATAACAGGAAACATACTATCCTCATCAACACTCACAGTTAGGTCATCAACTAACTTGATCAAGATTATCAGACATGATTTTCCATGATCCTATCCGTACTGTTTATCATTTAATATCACATGTTTTTCCAAGAATGATATATTTTTGTACTGGGTCACGGCCTCCAGAAATTTCCAACCACCGACATTAGACTGACTGGTCAGTAGTTATCGGGTTTATCTAATGTCTCCTTATTTAAACAGCTTGTAACAGCTTTGTCATCACTCCCAGATCCAAAGAGGATTGAAAGCTTCTGGCCAGTGCCTCTGCTATTTCCACATTCCTTCCCTCAACAAACCTCATATATCCCATCTGGACTGGGTAAATCTTCGACACTATTGTGGTGTAAAAAGTGTTGGATTGAAAGGTGTTAAAGGTGTTTGTTCATTGACTGTAATTAACGTCAGTCTCCAAGGACTCGAATTGTGTCACTGGAGGGTTTCCCTCTTCTATTAATAATGGATTCCTTCCAATGTGCTGGCTCATAGTGTCAGTGGGAGCATCACCCCCGGCACTAACAGAGATCAGCGGCTCCAGTGAGTGAGAGAGGAGAGATCAGAATCTGAGAACAATAGATTGGAATTTTACAACAATGGTTCGGAATCTGAGAACAATAGATTGGAATGTTATAACAATGGACAGCATGAAATTCTCCTATTGGTTTAGCCTCGGTACTGCAGATTATTTTTGGATAACATTAGATTTGCGGATCTGTTATGCTCCGAAGATGATTCAAACGATTTACTATCCCATACTCGCTATTATTGGTGTCCCTGGCAAGTCTCTGTATCCAACTATTAGATCTATAAATCATATTTCACTGATTTAGTGTTCTTGTCATGTAAATCTTGGGAAGACTTAAGCCACAGTCTTCAGTCTCTGTCTCACATTCCACTCTGCATCCAATATCTGCATTCCCCTCCCTACCCAATGTCTGAGGCTGAAACAGATTGCTTGGAACTTCTTTGCTATATTTATACCTGAGCTGAGTTCATTGCCATATTCTGCCTATCACCAACCCTACCTGCTACTACCTCTGTAATATCACCCATCATCATCTCTGCCCATCTGCTAATAAACCCTCATCTGTGCCGTTGTTAAATCCACACTTAACTATTCGAATTCTATCCTGGTCACCCTCCCAGATATCAACCTGATAAACAACAGCCCATCCAGAACTCTGCTGCCTATATCCTAACTCACACCAAATCCCGATCGCCCATTACTTCTGTGCTTACTGATCTACATTGGCTCCGGGCCTGGCAGTACCTAAATTTTAATATTCTCATTCTTGTGTTTGAATCCCTCCATGGCCGCACCCCTCCAATTAGTCCCATTTCCCTTCCATTGCACATATTCTTTTAAATCTTATGCCTTCAAGTCTTTTTCCAATTCCCTTTCAGAAGTGAGCTGTTTTCACTCTATTTCTTCTCCTGCTGTGATTTTCACTCTATGACGTTTCACTCTATGATGGCACTGGTGCCAACGCTATGGAAACCTGGAACTATAAAATGATGTGAACTGCACAGCCGGCCACTTCTAGTGTGGCCAGCACAGTGCCCCGTGCTGGGCAGGGAACTAGCCTGGGTATACTGTGCATGTGCTGTTAGAGTGAGGAAGGGTTTGAATTGACGGCAATCTGCCATTCCGACAGCTTGGATGCACGTCTTTAAATCTTGATCTGTGCATGTCGACTGACCGCCTGTGTTAGTCTCTCTCAGCTGAACATACATTCAGCAGCACGAAGGACCCCCACTGGTGTTATTTAAAAGGACCAGGAATCCAACGTGCAGGTGAGGGTCTTGTGACTTACTTTTGCTGTTGTAAAGTTAGTGGAGCTGCTGTGGATGGTATTCTGGAGGTTGTGTTGTAAGCTGCTGCAGACATTCAGGGAGGAGAGAGGATTTGGTGAACCAACTCTGGACGAGGTATGGGGACTGTACTTACAGTGTTTCTGGGTCTGTCACATGACCAACAAATGGAGCAGAGGCTGCAGAGAGGGGAAGCTCTGTAATGAGGGAGAAGGAGGGGGCTCTGCCTTACCCACCCCGGTTTTGCAAGAGCACTTTTCCTACCTACACCTAACCCAGGAGCAGTGTGTGAGGTGACTCTGATTCAATAAAGAGGTGGTCGCAGAGCTGTGTAACCTCCTGCAACACGACCTGGAGCCTCACACCAGGGTGAGGACGGAGCTGTCAGTGGCTGTTAAGGTCACAGTTTCATTGAACGTCTATGTATCTGGATTTTTAGAGCCAGGAGCATGAGACAAATCTAACGTAGGGATGTAGAAATCGATGTAGTCATAAAATATTTTCCGACATAAAAGGAGGCCATTTTACCCCTCCATGCCAGCTCAATCTGGAACAATCCAGTCATTCCCACTCCCCCTCTCAATCCCCCTATCCCTGCAAGTTCATTTCCTTCAGGTGCCCATCCAGTTTCCTTTTGAAATCATTGATTGTCTTATCTTCCACCACCCTCACGGGCAGTGAGTTCCATCTCATTACCATTCACTGTGTAAAAAAGTTCTTTCTCATATTCCCCCTGTATCTCTTACCCAAAACCTTCCATCTGAGTCCCCTTGTCCGTGTTTCATCAGTAAATGGGAATAGTTTTTCCTTGTCTATCTTATCTACTTCTGTCATAATCTTGTAAACCTCTATCAAATCTCTCTCAATCTCCTTTACTCCAGGGAGAACAACTGCAGCTTATCCAAACTAACCTTGTAACATCGATAGCACAGATAGATGGATATTTGCTCTGTTTGTAAACCCGTGCCATTCCTGCATTGTATGTGTTTGATGGGGACAGTGTAGAGGGAGATTTACTCGATATCTAACCCTGTTTATTTTTCTTCCCCTTTTATATATCCCATATTGAGGGGGCCTTTATTCTCAGGCCCGCTTTATATACATATTTAAAATTTTTAAATAACTTTATTTAAAACAGATAAATAAACCAAAATCTCAAATTAAAATGCCTTTCGTGGCGTCGATGATGCACTCCAGTCCCTGTGGTGCCCACCGGTCACAGAAGGCCTCAAGCGTAACGGCGGAAACTACATGCTCCTTCTCCAGGGACACCCGGGCGCGAGCTTAACCACAGAAGAGGGGCTGGCAATCGGGGAGGACGGACCCCCCGACGGCCCGCAGCCTGGACCTGTGAATTGCCACCTTTGCCAGGCCCAGGAGCAGAACGACGAGGAGATCCTCCTCCCGGCTTAAGCCCCTCCACATCGGGTGCCCAAAGATCAGGAGCGTGGGACTGAAGTGCAGCCAGAACATATGGTGCAGCCCCTTCAAATACTCAAAGCGGGGCTGCAACCTCGTATATATGTGAAACACGGACTCGCCCAGGACGCAGAAAGTATAGGTGGCCTGGGACTCCGTAAACCTACGTAAAAGTCTGCTGTACGGGACCGCCCTGTGCAACACCCTCCACCCCAGGTCCCCGAGGTAAAGGGGGAAGACTCCCGCGTAAAGAGACCTCCATCGGGGTTTCCCCTCCCTGCCAGATTGCAAGGCAGACCGCCAGGGCGTATCCGGCCAGCTGACGAAGGCCAGGAAGTGGAGAGTGTGCAGGAGCAGCCCGTGCAGGAAACCCCTCTACGCTGACTGCAATGGCACGGAGGGCATTTTCCAAGAGGCGGCTCGGGCTGTGTGGGACTGGCTCCTGAGGAGGGTTTGGGGGCCTGGGTCCGCTCTCCCGAGCCCAATCACCACCCACAGTGAGGGGCATCCCAGGTGCTTTGGCTACTCCTCTGCCCACTGGTCCGACCCTGGAGCAGGCCGCCCGGACAGCCGAGGCACTCTCCTCAGCTGGCGAGGGAGCACCCTGACTGGACGGGACCATGTTCCAGACTCGGAATAGATCCCGATAAAAGACAGGCAACTCCCTCAGAGAGGCGCGGCTAACGGACTCCACTGGGAGCTGTGTGTCGTCTTGAAGGCAGTGACACTGGTGGAAAAAATACGTCGCCAGCGCACACCATCTGGGAGGACGATCTCTGCAGGTATCTCTGCAGGTTCCGAACGTGGAGAGTCGCAGCCTGGGTGCGGACGCACACCAGCGACTGGCCGCCCTCCTCCATCAGGAGACTCAGGACCACGGCAGAGACCCTGTGTTTCCTCTTGCCCCAGATGAAATCGACGAATTTCTTCTGGTTCTTGGTGTGTAATGCAGGGGGCGGGGCCAAAGTGACCAACGGGTACCACAGCATGGAGGTTGGTTTATGACCAACGCTCGGCCCCTGTAGGAAAGCACTCGGAGCAGTCCTGACCAACGCCCCAGCCGTGTGGTGACTTTCGCCTCCGACTCCTGCCAGTTTGCCCGCCAGGCTTCCTCAGCGGGGCTCAGGTGGACTCCCAGATAAAGGAGGTGCGTGGTGCTCCACGCAAAAGGTGTCATCTCCTCCGGCAGGGAGTCCACCCGCCACTGACCAACCAGGAGTCCGGAACATTTCTCCCAATTGATCCTCGCGGAGGACACAGCAGAAAAGGTTTGCTGGCAGTCACGCATCCTCCGCAAGTCAACGGGATCTGTGACCACGAGGAGCATGTCGTCGGCGGAAGCCGAGAGGATGACCCGCTGGCCGGCTCACGCAGAGTCAATCCCGTCAACCTCCTGCAAATGCGGCCCAAGTCCAAAAGTGCGCAGAGTCCCGAAAAGGTTTTTGTGATCCACCCTGTCGAACGCCTTCTTCTGACCGAAGGAGAGTAAGGCGACCAACTGACCAGTCCTCTGGGAAAGTTGGATCAGGTCCCAGAACAGGTGGATGTTGTCCTGGATGGAATGGCCCTGGACCGTGTAGGACAGGTCGGGTTGGATCATGTGGGCCACCATGGAGCCCAGGCGGGTAGACATAGCCCGGGCAAAGATATTATAATCCGTGCTGAGGAGGGAGATCGGACGCCAGTTTTTAAGCAGGCGGAGATCGCCGCTCTTCGGCAGCAGGACGACGACCGCCGGGGCATCTCCCCGGTCGCCAGGCTTTCCCCCAGGACCCGCGCATAATCGTCCCCCAGGATGTCCCAGAACGCCCTGAGGAGCTCCACGGTCAACACATCCAACCTTGGGGATTTGCCCCTCGAGAGCTGGTGGAGGGCGCCGGTCAGCTCTGCTCACGTGAGCGGAGCCTCCAATCCTTCGGCTGACATGCGGCTGGTGCTCCCACAAAACTCTGCGTGCATCCTCGCTGGACGGATCCGGAGAGAACAATGCACTGCAATAAGTACGGTCCAGGAGGCCCTTTCTCTCCGGATCCGTGATGGAGGATCCGCCGTCGGCCAGCAGCTCGACGATCTGCTTACCAACCCCCTGCCATTTTTCCAGCGAGTAGAAGAAGGGTGAGGCGCGGTTCAGATCTTCCAGGATCTGGATCCGCGACCTCACGTACGCGCCTCGGGACCCTATGAGCTGCAGGTCCCTCAGCGCACCCTACTTCTCTTTGTACGCCTGCCACAGGGCCGGGTCCATGATGGCATGACCGAGGAGGGACTCCAAGTCGAGAACCTGCCTCTCAAGGCGCCCGATCTCGGCTTCCCACCTCTTGGTCGACCCCTTCGCGTACTCCTGACAGAAGATGCGGATGTGAGTCTTGCCCACATCCCACCATAGCCTCAAGGAGGGGAAGCTACCCTGCTTCCTTCTCCAGTCGGCCCAGAATCGACAGAACGAGTCCCGGAACAGCTCGTCCTCCAGCAGCCAGTTGTTAATGTGCCAGTACGCAGATCCCGCCAGCGTGCGGAGCGGAAAGAACTCTGCCCACACCAGGTGGTGGAGCACGGCACCAGCCACCTGGAGGCCGCCGAGACGCGTGAGACGTACGCCTGCGAAAAGTAGAGGCGGTCGTTTCGCGACCCTCCCCCTCCAGACCTCCACGTGAAGGCGCTGGAGTCGGGATGGAGTTTCTGCCAGACGTCCACCAAGTTAAGGGAGCTGATCAGCCCCTCAACTTCTCGACCGACGCTTGGCCGCGCTGGGGACCTGAGCGATCCCCCAACTCGAAGGTGCAGTTAAAATCCCACCCCCGCCCCCCCCCCCCCCGAGGATGATGCACTCGCTGCTATCGATGGGGGTCAAGAGAGCAGACACTTCTTCAAAGAAGCGCGCTTGCAACGCGCCAGGCCTGGGCGCGTACACGTTCACATCGTGGAGCAGCACGGTCCCCAGGCGAACGGTGTGGTGGAGCAAGCAACCCGGCACTAGCTCCTTGACCCCCAAGATCTCCGGCTGAAAAGTCGGGGCCAACAAGATAGCCACCACATTAGAAATAGGGGTGAGGTGACACATGTAGAACCCACCCTGCCACTCCAGGAGCCAGGTGGCTTCATCTCCTGGAACGGTGTGGGATTCCTGCAGAAAGCTCACTGCGTATCTCCCTTCCCTGAGGACTGAGAGATTGGCAAATCTGTGGTGAGACCCCCTGCTGCCGTTGATGTTGAGGCTGGCTATGGTTATCTTCATGTCAAAGGTACTAAAAACCCGTCACCAACACCTCACTGTGAGGAGGGACTGGAAGTGCACCTTGCCCTCCACTCCCCCAGCAATCCATTGAGGAACACATTAAAACGGCGCCTCTCAAGCAGTTTCACGCCCGCGCGCTTGCCCGCTTTCTTCAGGGCGGCACGGACGGACTGTATGATCAGCGCCAGATTCGACCAACGACCGAGGGCCAGCTGACCTTTATTGCGGCAACCCCTGCAAACCGCGAGGAAATCCCGGAGTTCCGCCGTGGGGATGAGAGGAGATTCAGTGGGAGGCACGAGGGACTCCACCACCTCACTGGCGATGGAATCAAGATCATCCTCCGTGCCCCACACCGAATCCCCATCCTCCTCCGGGTCATCACCGCCACTGGCCGACACACCCACCACACACTGTGGGGCGGACGTCCCGGCAGCGCCTGCTGATCCCGCTTCCATCACGATCCCGCCCCCAGGATCGATGGCGGAGGAGTCCTCTCTGGGTTCCATTGTGAAACTGGAGCCTGTGGGCGCCAGCAGTTCAGGACCCCCCTTCACCTCCATCCCCAGGCCAATGAGTGGTCCAGGGGAGACAGAAGTTCCCGACTCCAGAAATCCAGCCAGAGCCGAGACCAGAGGAGGCGGAGGGAGGAGGCCATCTCCCCCTCCGCCAGCACCCACAGGCCCAGCAGATGGGGCAGCGTTCTCGGTTACAACCGGGTCGGGTGTATCCTGGTTGGTGGTGGACTCCGGCTGGGAGGGCCGACAATTTGTTGGAGACGTTGGAATGTGAAAAGGTGCTTCAGATACAAATTGCAGTGGCCATCTTGGCTGCCAGTTTCTTGCAGGATTTTTTCCATTAAAACTTTAATGTAAGTTTCCAACTGATGAATTAAAATTCCTCATTGGCGTATCGTGTTTCCTTGACACCAATAACACCTCTTTAATATGTGCCTCAGCCTACCAGCTGCATAAACCCTCATCGTGACATTGTTAAATCCACACTTGACTCTTCCAATTCTATCCTGGTCACCCTCCAATTATAAATCCATAAAATGATGTGAACTGCACAGCTGGCCACTTTTAGTGTGGTCCGCACAGTGTCCCATGTTGGGCAGGGATCTAGCCTGGGTGCCATGTATGTGTTGTTAGTGTGAGGAGGCGTTAGTACTGATGTCAATCAGCCATTTTGGCAGGATTGATATACGATTTTGAAACTTGCTCTGTGCATGTCCACTGACCACCTGTGTAAGTCACTCTCAGCTGAGCATTCATTCAGCAGCATGAGGAACCGCTGCACCTCCACCCCCCCACCCCCCCCCCCCACCCCCCATCCCCACCACCACCCCCCAAAGTTATTTTATAGGATCAGGCATCCAACTTACAGGTGAGGGGCTTTAGACTTAGTTCTGTTATTGTAAAGTTAGTGGAGGTGCTGTGGATGGTTTTCTGGAGGTTGTGTTGTGAGCTGCTGCAGACATTCAGGGAGAACAGAGGATATGGTGACCCAACACTGGACGAGGTATTGGGATTGTAGTTAAAGTGTCTCTGGGTCTGACTCATGACCAACAAATGGAGTAGAGGCTGCAGAGAGGGGATTCTCTGTAAAGAGAAAAGAGGAGGGGGCTCTGCCCTACTCACCTGGGTGTTCCAAGGGCACTTTTTCTACCTACACCTAACCCAGGAGCAGTGTGTGAGGTGACTCTGATTCAATAAGGAGGTGGTCACAGAGCTGTGTCAACTCCTGTAACACGACCTGGAGCCTCACACCAGGGTGGGGACGGAGCTGTCAGTGGCCGTTAAAGTCACAGTTCCATTGATCTTCACTGCATCCGGATCATTCCCCAGGCAGGAGTGGGCGGCATATCCAACAGATTCACAGAGAGTCAGAGTCGTTTACGAAATAGGAGGAGGCCATTCGGCCCCTCTGTACCAGCTCTCTGTGGAACAATCGAGTCAGTCCCACTCCCCCACTCAATCCCCGTATCCCTGCAAGTTCATTTCCTTCAGATGTCCATCCGGTTTCCTTTTGAAATCATTGATTGTCTCGGCTTCCACCACCCTCACGGGCTGTGAGTTCCAGCTGATTAACATCCACTGTGTAAAAAAGTTCTTCCTCCTATTCCCCCTGCATCTCTTACCCAAAACCTTCCATCTGTGTCCCCTAGTCCGTGTTTCATCAGTTAATGGGAACAATGTTTCCTTGTCTATCTTCTCTCAACCGATCATAATCTTGTACACTTCTATCAAATCTCTCTCAATCTCCTTTATTCCAGGGACAGCAACTCCATCTTCTCCAAACTAACCTTGTAACTAAAATACCCCAATCCCTGGAAGCATTCCAGTCGAATCATAGAAAGTTAAGGCACAGAAAGCAGCCACTTGGCCCATCTTGTCTGCGCCAGCCAGAAAATGATCCATCTATTCTAATCCCATCTTTCAGCATTTGGAGCGTAGACCTGCAGATTACAGCACTTAAGGTGGATATCCAGACTATGTTTGAATGAGTTGAGGGTTTCTGACTCAACTACCCTTTCAGGTAGTGAATTGCAGACCCAGCACCACCCTCATCTCCTTTCTGATCTTTCTACCAATCACTTTAACTCTATTCTCCCTCTTCGATGTTATGGTGAATAGGTTCTTCACCTCCACTCTATCCAGGTCCTTTACAATTTTGTGCATTTCAATCAGATCACCCCTCAGCCTTCTTTGTTTCAAGGAGAACAACCCCAGCCTATCTAATCTTTCTACATAGCTGCAGTTTTCCAGTCCTGGCAACATCCTCGTAAATCTCCTCTGTACCCTCTGGAGTGCAATTACATCCCTTCTGTACTGAGGTGACCAGAACTATACACAGTACTCAAGTTGTGGCCTAACCCATGAGTTATACAGCCCCAGCCTAACCTCCCTGTTCTTGTATTCTGTACCTGGGCTGATAAAGGAAAGCATTCCATGTGCCACGTTGTCGAACACTCCTGCTGTGTTCAGGGATGTGTGGAAATTCAATCCAGGGTCCCTCACTTTCTCTACACTTCTCAGTATTGTGCCATCAATCCTGTATTCCTTTGCCTTGTTTCACCTCCCTAAATGCATCAGATCATACTTCTGCAAGTTGAATTCCTTTTGCCACGTTTCTGCCCATCTGACCAGGCCATCACTATCTTTCTGTCGTCTACAGCTACCCTCCTCACTCGCTACCACATGGTCAATCTTTGTGTCATCTGCAAACGTCTTGATAATGCCCCCTACATTTAAGTCCAAATCATTAATATAGACCACAAAAAGCGAGGGATCCAGTACTGAGCCCTGCGGAACGCCACTGGAAACAGCCTTCCAGTCTCTAAAACAGCCGTCAACAAATACCCTTTCTTTCCTGCCACTGAGTCAATCTTGTATCCACCTTGATGCATTTCCCTGGATCCCGTGGGATTTTTTTTTTTTAGAGATACAGCACTGAAACAGGCCCTTTGGCCCACCGAGTCTGTGCCGACAATCAACCACCCATTTATACTAATCCTACATTAATCACATATTCCTACCACATCCCCACCTGTCCCTATATTTCCCTACCACCTACCTATACTAGGGGCAATTTATAATGGCCAATTTACCTACCAATCTGCAAGTCTTTTGGCTTGTGGAAGGAAACCGGAGCACTCGGACGAAACCCATGCAGACACAGGGAGAATTTGCAAACTCCACACAGGCAGTACCCAGAATTGAACCCGGGTCGCTGGAGCTGTGAGGTTGCGGTGCTAACCACTGCGCCACTGTGCCGCCCCAATCTGATTTTCTGAACCAGTCTGCCATGTAGGACATTGTCAAAAGGCTTGCTACCATCCAAGTAGACAACATCAACTGCACGACCCTCATTTATATTCCTTGTTACTTCTTCAAAAAATTCGACCAAGTTGGTCAAACAAAATCTTCCCTTAACAAATCCATACTGACTATCCTAAAATAAATAGAGGTGGTGAGTACAGAAGAAGGCAAGTTATTGTGAACCTTTATAAAGCTCTGGTTAGGCCCCAACTGGAGTGCTGCATCCAGTTCTGTTCACCACACATTAGGAAGGATGTGAGTGTCCTTGACAGGGTGCAGAGGAGATTTACCAGAATCGTTCCAGGGATGGAGGATTTTAGCTACAAGGTTACTCTTGAAAAGCCTATATTATTTTCCTTGGAGTAAAGGAGATTGAGGGGAGATTTGATAGAGGTATACATGATGATGACTTGTTTGGAAAAGGTAGAAGGGAAAAGATGTTCCCATTAGTTAATGGTACAAGGACCAGAGTTCAGGTGGTGGAACAGAGATACAGGGGGATGTGACGAACTACTTTTTTACACAGCGAGTGGGAATGGCCTCTAAATTCACTGCCTACGAGGGTGGTGGAAGGAGTGATGGTGAATGATTTCAAAAGGATATTGGATGGACACGTGAGGGAAATAAACTTGCAGGAATATGGAGACAGAGCTGGGGAATGAGACTGACTGGCTTTATCTCGGAAGAGCTGGCATGGACTCGATGGTTTGAGTGGCCTCATTCTGTGCTCAAATGACTATGACTCTCTGACAGGGGATTACAATTACTACTGCTTTCCGATACTGGGAAAGTTTATCATGGACTGGGCAGTATCACCCGTGATGTAAGTGGCCAGAACGTGGTTAATAAATGTCCTTCACAAACAGTTTAAATCAGTTCAGACCCACTCACAATTCTGGAGTCATTCACAATGGGGAGTAGTTTCTCCTGGTTTTCTCTACACAGGACAGCAACCAGGCTTTTCACTGTGTCCTCCACCTCCATGTGGAAAATCTTGCCAGTGTTAGGTGGGATAAGGCGCGTTACCTGGGCGACAGCTTTCTTCAGTTGTATTGCTTCTTCCGTGCTCTTTTCAGTCCAACCGGGTTATAACTGGTCAATATCACCATTAGGTAGTTCATAAAGTGGAGTCACAGTCTCTGCAAATCGAGGGATGAAGGTCCACTAATACCCCACCAGCCTGAATATAGGGCACTGGGCAGTCTTTGAGGTGGACAGTTGTAGATGCTGGATGGTCTCGACCTGATGTTGGTCTGGGCTGATGCTGGATGATCCAATCTGGTCACCTAGAATGGTGACACAACCTTGCACCAGCTGGGCCTTACGTGGATGGTCTTTTCGTCCAGCTCCCAAAGTAACTGCAGTAGTTCCTGTGAAAGGGTTAAATGTGTGGACACGGTCTGTGGTGATGAGGAGGAGATCATTGACATATTGCACAAAGCAGGAAGACTGAAAAGCTCAGAAGGCCCCCGGTTATACGTTTGTGGAAAATAGTGGGGTTATTGTGGAACTCCTTGTGACCGACATGTCCAGGGGTATCTCTGGTCCTCAGAAGTGAATGTGAATTTAAATTGTTTCTCTAGTTTTACTGGGATACTCCAATAACCTTTAGAGATATCCAGGGTGATGAGGACAGCCCTGCCGCAGGAAATCCGGGAGAGTAGGGTGGGTGTCTCTCAGACAACTGGATTCATGTAGGAGTGAATGAGCTGAGTTTGAGGCTGCAGAGAGGGGAAGCTTTGTAAAGAGGGAGGAGGAGGGGTCTCTGCCCGACCCACCCCAGGTTTTCCAAGAGCAAAAAGAGCAGTGGTTCTCATACCAAACCCTGGGGAAAAACACTGTATACTCCCATCGAGTCTGAACAACAACCTTTCACCACTTCTCTCTGTTTACTGTTCCTTAGCCAATTTTATATCCACACTGTCTCTATCCCTTTAATCCATAGGGTTCAGTTTTCCTAACCTGTCAATTGAATGGCACTTGATCAAACACCTTTTGAATGTCCATATATATAACTTCAATCACACCACCCTCATCAACCCTCTCCATTGTTTTATCAAAGAACTCCATCAAGTTTACCTCAGCACCACCTCTCTCCACTCCTCCACTGTTGTTAAATTATCAGATTGCTTATCCGACATCCAGTACTGGATGAGCAGAAATTTTCTCCAATTAAGTATTGGGAAGACTGAAGCCATTGTTTTCAGCCCCCACTCCAACTCTGTTCCCTTGCTATTGATCCCATCCCTCTCCCGAGTAACACTCTGAGATTCAGACAGTTTATTTGCAACCTTGGTGACATATTTGGGATAAAATTAATGGGCACATGGACAAATAAGGAAAACCAGCATGTATTTGTTTGGGGAAAATTGTGTTTAACTAAATGGTTGGAATATTTTGAAGAGGTAAAAAGGAAGCTTCGTGAGGGCAATGCTGTTGGTGTGGTATAAATTGAATTCCAAAAGGCATTTGATAAAGTGTTACGCAACAGACCTGTGAGCAAAGTTATAGCTCATCAAATAAAAAGGCCAGTAGCAACATGAAACTAAGCTGGTTGAGTGACAGGAGACAGAGAGTAGTGATTAATGGATGCTTTTCGGGCTGGAGAAAAGTTTGTAGTGGAATCAAAACAAAATACAGCGGATGCTGGAAATCAGAAATACAAATAGAAAGTGCAGGAAATACTCAGCAGGTCTGGCAGCATCTGTGGAGAGAGAAGCAGAGTTGATGTTTCAAGTCGGTGACCTTTCATCAGAACTGGCAAAGGTTAGAAATGTAATAGGTTTTAAGCAAATAAAGTGGGGGTTTTGGGGGAAACACAAGGACAGAAAGGTGAGCATTAGAGCGGGGGTGGGGGATGGAGGGTGTTGAAATGATAAGCGAGCAGAAGTTCAGTGTCATGCCTTCTGGACTGAGTGGAGGTGTTCCACAAAGCGGTCACCCAATCTGCATTTAGCCTGCTGCGGTGTTCCAGTGAATAACAACGCCAGCTCAAGGAACAGCACCTCATTGTCCGATTAGGCATTTACAGCCTTCTGGACTGAATATTGAGATCAACAATTATTTTGTTTTAACATTTTTTGCCATGTGTCGGCCTGAAACTGGATTTGTTCTCTTGGTGCTTTTGGCTAGAGCTGTTCATTATTCTATCATTTAACACCCTCTCTGCACTAATGCTTTATCTTTCGCCACACAACAAGCACATTTTCTTTGCCTTTGCCCCAAGACCTCCTCGTCACTTAATCCCTCTGATCCTCTGTTCTATCTGCACCCCTTTTGTTCACTTTTTCCCCACCCCTGCTTTATTTGCTTAAAATCTATTACATTTCTGACCTTTGCCAATTCTGATGAATGGTCACACACCTGAAACGTTAACTTTGTTTATCTCTCCACAGATGCTGCCAGGCCTGCTGAGTATTTCCAGCACTTTTTGTTCATATTTACGGTTTGCAGTGGAGTTTCCCAGGGATCAGTGTTGGGACCCTTTCTCTTCCTGACAAATATTAATTACCTAGACCTTGGTGTACAGGGCACAATTTCAAAGTTTGCAGAGGATGCAAAACTTGGAAGCATTGTGAACTGTGAAGAGGATAGTGTAGAACATCAAAAGGACATAGACAAGTTGGTGGAATGGACAGACAGGTGGCAGATGAAGATCAATGTGGAGAAATGTGAAGTGATTCATTTTGGTAGGAAGAACATAGAGAGACAATAGAAAATAAAGGGTGCAATTCTAAAGGGGGTGCAGGAGCAGAGGGACCTGGACGTATATGTGCATCGGTCATTGAAGGTGGCATGACAGGATGAGAGAGCAGTTAATAAAGCATATAGTATCCTGGGATTTATTAACAGAGGCATGGGATACAAGAGCAAGGAGGTTATTTTGAATTTGTGTAAGACACTAGTTCGGCCTCAGTAGCAGTATTACGTCTAGTTCTGGGCACCACACCTTATCTAACGTGAAGACATTGGAGAGTGTGAAAAAACATTCACAAGAATGGTTCCAGGGATGAAGAATATCAGTTAGGAAGATAGACTGGAGAAGTTGGAACATTTTCCTTAGAGAAGAAAAGGCAGAGAGGAGATTTCAAAAAGTCTGCAAAATTATGAGGTGTCTGGAGAGAGTGGATAGGGAAAAACTGTTGCCATTCCTGAAAGGAGCGAAAACGAGAGGGCAAAGAATTAAAGTAATTGGTAAAAGAAGCATAAGTGACATGAGGAACACTTTTTCACACAGCGAGTGGTTAAGGTCTGGAATGCACTACCTGAGAGTGTGGTGGAGGCAGATTCAATCGAGGCATTCAGGAGGCAATTGGATAGGTATCTGAAAAGGAAAATTGTACAGAGTTACAGGGAGAATGCAGGGGAGTGGCACTAGATGAATTGCTCTTTTGCAGAGCCAGTGCAGATACGATGGACTGAATGGCCACCTTCTGTGCTGTAACAATTCTATTATTCTGTGACATTCGACCACAAAATGAGCTTCCAACCTCATATTCGTGCCATCACTATGACGACGTATTTCCACCTCAATAACATTGCCCGACTTCACCCCTGTCTCAACTCATCTGCTGCTGAAGCTCTCATTCATGCTTTCATCACCTGTAGACTAGACTATTCCAACTCATTCTCCCACATTCTACTATCTGTAAACTTGAGGTCATCTAAAACTCTGCAGCCTGAGCCTTAACTCACAACAAGTCCCATTCCCCGATCACTGACCTGCATCAGCTCACAGTCAAGCAATGTCTTTATTTTAAAATTCTCAACACGTTTTCAAATCCCTCCATGGTCTCACCCCTCACTATCTCTGTAATCTCCTCCAGCCCCACAGTCCTTCGAGGTACCTCTGCTCCTCTAATTCTGGATTCTTGTGCATCCCTGATTTTAATTACTCTCCCTTTTGTGGCCACACCTTCAGTTGCCTCGGTCGCAAGCTCTGGAATATCCTCCCTTCACAGCTCCACCTCTCCACCTCGCTTTTATCCTTTAACACACTCCTTTAAAACCTGCCTCTTTGACCGAGCATTTGGCTACCCATCCTAATATCCCATTTTGTGGTTCAGTGTTATACTTTGTTTCATAATGCTGCTGTGAAGTACCTCGGGATAAGTTCTTGTTGAAGTTTGCCAGACATGATTTGTCGTTAGCATATCCGTGCTGCTTGAAATTTATTATGCTGTACTTTTCCAAGCAACAAATATTTATGACCTGGGTTGTGAAATGCCCCACCTATGGTCATATTGACTGGACAGTACATTGTTTAACCCATATCACCTTTTTTAAACAAGGTGTAACAATTGCAGCCCTCCAGTCCTCTGTCATCGTTCCCATATCCAAAGAGAATTGACAGATTCTGTCCAGTGCCTCTGCCATTTGCACCATCCCTTCTCTCATCAACCCTCATAATTCCCATCCAGACCGGTTAAATGCTCCAATTTATTGTAGTGCTAAGAGTGTTGGATTGAAAGGTGTTAATTGAACCTGTTTGTTCAGTGACTTTAATTAATACCAGTCTCCATGGACCATAATTGTGTCACTGGAGGGTTTCCCTCTTCTATTAATAATAGACTCATTTCAATGTGTTACCCCTAGTGTCAGTGGGAGCATCATCCCCGGGACTAACAGGGATCAGTGGCCCCAGAGAAAGGGAGAGGATAGATCAGAATCTGAGAACAATAGATTGGAATGTTACAACAATGGGTCAGAATATGAGTACAATAGATTGGAATGTTACAACAATGGGTCAGAATATGAGTACAATAGATTGGAATATTACAACAATGGGTCAGAATATGAGTACAATAGATTGGAATGTTACAACAATGGGTCAGAATCTGAGTACAATAGATTGGAATGTCAGAACAATAGGCAGGAGTTTCATCTGGCAGTTTGACTTTCTTTCTGCAAATTTTGACTGGCTGCCAATAAACAGGCAGTCTATTACGCACTTATGATTATTCAATATTTTTTTAATCCCATCCTGGCTATCATTGGTTTCACTGGGAAGTGTCTCGATCCACTTATTTATTCTATAAACCATGTTTAACTGCATTACTGTTCTTGCCATTTCCTCCATATGTTGAACAGGCAGATACATAGTGCAGAGAGTCTGTGAGAAAGGTTAGACAGTTGACAGGGCACAGTTGCAGCCAGTATGATGGGAGAAGTGTGTCTATTTTAACGCAAGAAGTGTCAGGAATAAGGGTGATGAACTTAGAGTATGGATCAGTACTTGGAGCGACAATGTTGTGGCCATTACGGAGACTTGGATATCACAGGGGCAGAAATGAATGTTGGATGTTCCGGGGTTTAGATGTTTCAAAAGGAATAGGGAGGTGGCAACATTGAATAGAACTGATGGGATTTTCCTGTTACTTTGCTTTGTAAAAACAGTGTCCAGCTCTCTGCCGGCCATTTTGGTTGTTTTACAAGCTTTTCACAAGTGACGAAAAATTCTGCCACATCCTCCTCATTGAACTTTGTCATGAACTGGGAGAACTTTAAGAGATCAGCACATGGTCCTGAGCTAGGGGTAGCTCCCTCAAGAGCTGTGCCTTCACTGGGTGTACTGGGTCTTCTTCTAGTTGTTTGAGCCGCCTTAACTCCCTTTCCTCCTTCTCCTTCTGGAACACTCTTACTTTTTCCCTTTCTTGGCACTCGCTCTGCGCTTTCTCGCTCTCTCTGGAATTCTAATTCTAGTCTCTTCTTTTCCAGTTTTACCTTAGCTAACATTACTCTATCTGTTAGTGATTCTAACCCTGTTTGATTCTTCAGCTTTAAGTGGAAAATGGTTGGCCAAAAGTCTTAGGAATTCGGGTTTCCAGGTTTTTAGATGGAGAGTAATCCCTAACTGTCCAGCTACATTGCTCAACTTTTCAACAGAGAGGGATTTTAACCTGTACCAAGTTACTTCACTCTGTATATAACTCCTTGATTGGGAATGTAACTCCTTTAGTCAAAAAGCGAGGGAAACAGATAACAGAAAACTACAGGCAAGTTAGCATCACATCTGTCATAGGAAACATGTTAGAAGCTATTATTAAAGACGGTGTAGCCGGCACTTAGAAACATTCAACCTAATCAGGCAGAATCAAAATGGTTTTATGAAAGGGAAATCATGTTTAATCAATTTATTGGAGTTCTTTGAAGAGGTACCATGTGCTGCGGAGAAAGGGGCACCGGTGGATGTACTGTACATAGATTTCCAGGATGCAATAGATAAGGTGCCATATCAAAGGTTTTGTGAAAATAAAAGCTCATGGTGAACGGGGTAACATGTTGGCATGGATAGAAGATTGGTTAGCTAACAGAAAACAGAGAGTAGGCATAAATATGCCATTTTCTGGTTGGCAAGATGTAAGGACTGGTGTGCCACAGGGATCAGGGCTGGGACCTCAACTTTTTGCAATTTATATAAATGACTTGGATGAAGGAGCCGATGGCCTGGTTACCAAATTTGCTGATGACACAAAGATGAGTAAGAAAGTAACTTGTGAAGGAGACATAAGGAGGCTGTAAATGAATATAGATAGGTTAAGTGATTGGGTAAAGACCTGGCAAATTGAGTATAATGTGGGAAAGTGGGAAATTGCCCATTTTGGCAGGAATAATAAAATCGAAGCATATTATCTAATGGTGAGAAATTGCAGAGCTCTGAGATGCAAAGGGATCTGGGTGTCCTTTTGCATGCATCTCCAAAGCTTAGTATGCATGTTCAGAAAGTAACTAGGAAAGCTGATAGAATGTTATCATTTATCGTGACGGTAATTGAATACAAAAGTAGGCATGTTATGCTTCAGTTATAGAGGGCATTGGTCAGACCACATCTGGAGTACTGTATACAGCACTGGTCTCCTTATTTAAGGAATGATGTAAATGCATTGGAAGCAACCCAGAAATGGTTTACTAGACTAATACCTGGAATGGGTGGGCTGTCTTATGAGGAAATATTGGACAGGCTAGGCTTATATCCACTGGAATTTAGAAGGGTAAGTGGCGACTTGATTTGAACATCTAAGATCATGAGCGGTCTTGACAGGTTGCATGTGGAAAGATGTGTGTATCTGGGTGTATCTAGGATTAGGGGTCACGATTTAAAAATGAAAGGTCGCCCAATTAAAACAGAGATGAGGAGATTTTTATTTCTCTGAGGGTTGTGAGCCTTGGGAATTCTCTTCCTCAAATGGCAGTGGAAGAGTGTCTTTAAGTACTTGTAAGACAGAGATAGATAGATTGTTGATAAGCAAGGGGGTGAAAGATTATCGAGGGTAGGTGGTAATGTGGAGTTGAGGTTTCAATCAGATTAGTCATGATCTTATTGAGTGGCAGAGCAGGCTTGAGGGGCCGAGTGGCCTACACCTGCTCCTAATTCATATGTTCATATGTTTGTATGCTCTGTCTTCGACCGTGGACATTTCAGTGTTCCAGCAGTGAAAACCACAATAAAACCTGCATTGATATTTTTAACTTTTTTCTCAGGATGAATTCTTTTTCCCACTTCCAATTTCTCATGTGTTGTTGCGTTATCATCATTCGAACCTCCAGATTTCTGTTCCAGCCAGGTGAGTAAGGCTCCCAGTCCCCCTCTTGTCTTATGTCTTATTTTACCGCAAGAGGGTATCCTTTTTAACAGTGGACGTGCTGACCACCTTAGTGAGTATTCTACCTTTTATCTTTGTTGTGATCATAAAAGAACCAATAGGACAGGTTTTCTTGAGTTTAAACAAGAGGTGAGTTTATTATACTTCACAATAGAAGCTGAATCTAAATAAAATAATAAAAATATACTCTACACATTCTCGCACACACTCTCATGAAAATCACACACAAATAAATTAGAGTGCGGAATAAACTCGTGATGGATTAGAGTCCAGAATAAATAAATTAAAAAAAAACGTCTGTGTGGTTGGATGATTCTCTGGTCTGCATTGTTCCACCGTTAGCTATGAGTTTCATGTCTTCTGCAAGAGTTGAAATTATGTTTTTATTTTTACGGAGACGTTGGTGTCATTTGTATATCTATCTATATTCCAGGAAAAGCACTGGTTCTCATACCGAGTCCTGAGAAACAGCACTGTATACTCCCCCTCCCCCAGTCTGAACAATGACCGTTCACCACTTCTCTCTGCTTTCTGTCCCTGAGTCAGTGTCATATCCACACTATCACTGTCACATTAATCCATGTCTTCCATTTTTCATAACAAGTCTATAAACTGACATTTGATCACCTGCCTTTTGAATGTCTGTACACATAACACAAAACACTCACAGTTTTGTCATCAACGAACTTGATCAGGATTATCAGGCATGATTTTCAATTAACCTATCCGTGCTGTTTGTTATTTATTATCCCATGTTTTTCCAAGAAAGATATATTTTTGTGCTGGGTTCTGGCCTCTAGTAATTTCCAACCACTGACATTCGACTGATTGGTCAGTAGTTACAGGATTTATCTAATCACTCCTTTTGTAACAGGGAGTAACATTTACAGCCCTACAGTCCTCTGTCATGACTCCCATATCCAAGGAGGATTGGAAGATTCTGACAGTGCCTCTGCTATTTCCACCATTCCTTCCCTCAGCAACCGCCTCCATTGTTTTATCAAAGAGCTGCATAGGGTTCAGTTTTCCTAATCAGTCTATTGAATGACACTTGATCAAACACCTTTTGAAAGTCTATAAATATAACTTAAATCACACCACCCTCATCAACCATCTCAATTGTTTTATCAAAGAACTCCATCATGTTTACCTCACCACCACCTCTCTCCACTCCTCCACTGTTGTTAAATTATCCAACAGCTTATCCGACATCCAGTACTGGATGAGCAGAAATTTCCTCCAATTAAATATTGGGAAGATTGAAGCCATAGTTTTCACGCCCCACTCCAACTCCGTTCCCTTGTTATTGATTCCATCCCTCTCCCTGGCAACAGTATGAGATTCATACAGTCTGTTTTTAACATTGGTGTCATATTCAGGACAAAATTAATAGGCACATGGACAAATGTGGGTTAATTAAGGAAAACCAGCCGGATTTGTTAAGGGAAAATGGTGTTTAACAAACTTGCTGGAGTTTTTTGAAGTGGTAAAAAAGAAGCTTGATGAGGACAATGAACAAAGAACAAAGAACAAAGAAAATTACAGCACAGGACCAGGCCCTTCGGCCCTCCAAGCCTGCGCAGATCCAGATCCTCTATCTAAACATGTCGCCTATTTTCTAAGGGTCTGTATCTCTTTTCTTCCTGCCCATTCATGTATCTGTCTAAATACATCTTAAAAGACGCCATCGTGCCCGCATCTACCACCTCGGCTGGAAACGCGTTCCAGGCACCCACATGCTGTTGATGTGGTTTAAATGGAATTCCAAAAAGCATTTGATAAAGTGTCACACAACAGACCTGTGAGCAAAGTTACAGCTCATCAAATAAAAGGACAGTAGCAGCATGAAACTAAACTGGTTGAGTGACAGGAAACAGAGAGTAGTGATTAATGGATGCTTTTCGGGTTGGAAAAAAGTATGTAGTGGAATCAAAACAAAATACTGCAGGTGCTGGAAATCTGAAATAAAAACAGAAAGTGCTGGAAATGCTCAGCAGTGTCTGTGGAGAGAGAAACAGAGTTAATGTTCCAGGTTTGTGTCCTTTCATCAGAACTGGCCAAGGTTAGAAATGTAATAGGTTTTAAACAAGTAAAGCGGGAGTAGAGGGTGTAAACACAAGGACATAAATGTGGACATTTGAGCAGGGGTGGGGGATCAAAGGTGTTGAAATGACAAGCGAGTGGAAGCTCGGGATCATGCTTTTGGACTGAGCGGAGGTGTTCCACAAAGCGCTCACCCAATCTGCGTTTCACCTGCTGCGGTGTTCCAGTGAACATCAACGACGGCTCGAGGAACAGCACCTCATTGCCTGATTAGGCACTCGACAGACTTCTGGACTGAACACTGAGTTCAATAATTTCAGTGCATTCAGAGCAGGTCCATTTTTATTATTTGTTTTATCAGTTTTTTTTACCATGTGCCAGACTTAAACTGGGATTTTTATATTGGTGCTTTTAGCTCGGGCTGTTCATTGTTCTGTCATTTAACAACTGCTCTGCACTAATGCTTTGTCTTTTACCACACCATGAGCACACTCTCTTTGCCTTTGCCCCATGACCTCCTGGTCAGTTAATCTCTCTGGCCCTCTGTCTTATCAACACCCCTTCTGCTCCATTTCGCCCCATCCCTGCTTTATTTGCTTAAAACATATTACATTTCTAACCTTTTCCAGTTCTGATGAAGGGTCACTGACCTGGAACATTAACTCTGCTTCTCTCTCCACAGGTGCTGCCAGACTGCTGAGTATTTCCAGCTCGTTTCGTTTTTTATTTAAGATTTGTAGTGGAGGACCACAGGGATCAGTGTTAGGACCCTTTCTCTTCCTGACATATATTAATGACCTAGACCTTGGTGTACAGGGCACAATTTCAAAGTTTGCAGATGATACAAAACTTGGAAGCATTATGAACTATTAGGAGGATAGTGTAAAACTTCAAAAGGACACAGACAAGTTGGTGGAATGGGCAGACAGATGAAGTTCAATGTGGGGAAATGTGAAGTGATTCATTTCGTAGGAAGGACATGGAGAGAAAATATAGAATAAAGGTTACAATTCTAAAGGGGGTTCTGGAGCAGAGGGACCTGGATGTATATGTGCATCGGTCATTGAATGTGGCATGACAGGATCAGAGAGCAGTTAATAAAGCCTACAGTATCATGTAGCATGGAATACAAGAGCAAGGAGGTTGTTTTGAACTTGTATAAGACACTAGTTCGGCCTCAGCTGCAGCGTTACGTTTAGTTCTGGGCACATTAGATAACATGGAAACATTGGAGAGTGTGAAAAAAACATTCACAAGAATGGTTCCAGGGATGACGAATATCAGTTCTAAAGATAGACTGGAGAAGTTGGAACATTTTCCTTAGAGAAGAGAAGGCTGAGAGGAAATTTGAAAAAGGACTGCAAAATTATGAGGTGTCTGGACAGAGTGGATAGGGAAAAACTGTTCCCATTCCTGAAAGGATCGAAAAAGAGAGGACAAAGAGTTAAAGTAATTGGTAAAAGAAGTAGAAGTGACATGAGAAAAACTTTTTCACACAGCGAGTGTTAAGGTCTGGAATGTGCTACCTGAGAGTTTGGTGGAGGCAGATTCAATCGAGGCATTCAGGAGGAAATTGGATAGCTATCTGAAAAGGAAGATTGTACAGAGCTACAGAGAGAAGGCAGGAGAGTGGCATTAGATGAATTGCTCTTTTGGAGAGGCAGAGCAGACTCGATGGACTGAATGGCCACCTTCTGTGCTGCAACAATTCTGTGATTCTGTGGCATTTGAACACAAAATGAGCTTCCAACCTTATATTCGTGCCATCACTATGCCCACCTATTCCCACCTCAATAAGATCGCCCAACGTCACCCCGTTTCAACTCATCTGCTGATGAAGCTCTCATTCATGCTTTCATTACCTGTAGACTAGACTATTCCAACTCATTCTCCCACATGCTACTACATGTAAATTTGAGGTAATCTAAAGCTGGGCTGCCTGTGTCTTAACTCACAACAAGTCCCATTCCCCGATCACTAACCTACATCACCTCACAGTCAAACAATGCCTTTATTTTAAAATTCTCAATCATGTTTTCAAATCCGTCCATGGTCTCACCCCTCACGATAACTGTAATCTCCTCCTGCCCGACAACCCTCTGAGATATCTCTGCTCCACTAATTCTGGCCTGTTGTGCATTCCTGATATTAATTACTCCCCCATAGCTGTCTGCACCTTCAGTTGCCTCGGTCCCGAGCTCAGGAATATCCTCCCTACACAGCTCTACCTCTCCACCTCGCTTGTATCCTTTAAGACAGTCCTTTAAATCCTACCTCTTTGACCAAGCTTTTGGTCTCCTAACCGAATATCTGCATTTGTGGTTCAGTGTTACACTTTGTTTCATAATGCTGCTTACCTTAGGATAAGTTCTTGTTGAAGTTTGCCAGACATGATTTTTCATTGGTATATCTGTGCTGCTTGAAATGTATTATGCTGTGCTTTTCCAACCAACGAATATTTCTGCCCTGGGTTGTGAAATTTCCCCACCACTGACGTCAGATTGACTGAACAGAACAGGGTTTACTCCATCTCTCCATTTGTAACCAGGGTGTAACATTTACAAACCTCCAGTCCTCTGTCACCACTCCCATATCCAAGGAGAAGTGAAAGATTCTGTCATGTGCCTCTACTATTCCCACCATTCCTTCCCTCCGTGATCCTTATACATCCCATTCAGACAGGGTAAATGTTCTATTTTATTGTGGTACAAAAAGTGCTTGATTGAAAGGGGTTAACTGAACCTGTTTGTTCAGTGACTGTAATTAATGTCAGTCTCCATGGACTCTAATCGTGTCACTGGAGGGTTTCCCTCTGCTATTAATAAGGGACTGCTTTCAATGTGTTTTCACATAGTGTTAGCGGGAGCATCAGCCCTGGCACTAAAAGGGATCAGCAGCTCCAGAGAAAGGGAGAGGATAGATCAGAATCTGAGAGCAATAGATTGAAATGTTCCAACAATGGATCAGAATCTGAGAACAATTGACTGGAATGTTCCAACAATGGGTCAGAATATGAGGACAATAGATTGGAATGTGACAACAATGGATCAAAATCTGAGAACAACTGACTGGAATGTTACAACAATGGGTCAGACTCTGACAACAATAGATTGGAATGTTACAACAATGGTTCAGAATCTGAGAACAATAGATTGGAATGTTACAACAATGGGTCAGAATCTCAGAACAACAGACTGGAATGTTACAACAATGGGCAGGAGTTTCATTTGGGAGTTTGACTATCTTTCTGCCAATTATGATCGGTTCCCATTAGACTATCGGATCTATCTTGTATTGAAGATTATGCAACACATTTACTATCCCATCCTTGCTATTATCAGTGTCCCTGGTAAGTCTCTCTATCCAGCTATGAATGTTATAAACCAAGTTTCGCAACATTACTGTTCTTGTCATTTACTCTGCCCTCCTTGTTACTTTTGTTATCCCTGGCAAAACTCTATCTCCAGCTATGAGCTCTATAAACCATTGCTACTTGTATTAGAGTTCATGGAATTTACTCTACCATGTTTTCTGCTGTTGCTGCCCCTGCTAAGTCCCTACTTCCCGCTATGTGATCTGTAAACCGCGTTTCACTGAAATAATGTTCTTACAATTTTAATTTTGGGAAGAGTGGAGCTTGTGCAATCGGTCTCCTTCGGTCCATCTCCATGAACGACGTACCCCTAACTGGCTAATATCTGAGGTTGAACCAGACAGTTTGCATCCTCTGCGTTCTATTTAACCCTCAGCTGAGTTCTGAACCCTTATTCTCTCCATCACCTACCCTGCCTACTACCAGCTCTGTAATATCACCCGTCTGCCTCAGCTCATTTGCTACATAAACCCTCATCTGTGCCGTTGTTAACATAGAAACATTATGATCATGGCTGATCGTCCAACTCAGCGACCTGTTTGCGCTTTCCCCCCATTTCCTTTGATCCCTTTCATCCTAAGAGCTATATCTAACTCTTTCTTGAAAACATGCAATGTTTTGGCCTCAACTGCTTTCTGTGGCAGCGAATTCCACAGGCTCACCACTCTCTGGATGTAGAAATTTTGCATATCAGTCCTGAAAGGTTTACCCCGTATCCTTAGACGACGACCACTGGTTCTGGACTCCCCCACCATCGGGGACATCCTTCCTGTATCTGTTCTGTCAAGTCCTGTTAGAATTTTATAGGTTCCTATGAGATCCCCATCAATCTTCTGAACTCCAGCGAACATAATTCTCACCGACTCAATCTCTCCTCATACGTCAGTCCCGCCATCCAGGGAATCAGTCTGGTAAACCTATAGCAATAACATCCTTCCTTAAATAAGGAGACCAAAACTGTACACAATATTCCAGGTGTGGCCTCACCAAGGCCCTGAATAATTGCAACAAGACATCCCTGCTCCTGTACTCGAATCATCTCGCTGTGAAGGCCAACATACTATTTGCCTTCTTTACTGTCCTTTGCACCTGCATTCTTACCTTCAGTGACTGGTGTACGAGAACACCCAGCTCTCCTTGCATATTCCCCTCTTTCAGTTTATAGCCATTCAGATAATAATCTGCCTTCCTGCTTTTGCTACCAAAGTGATTAACCTCACATTTATCCACATTGTACTGCATCTGCCATGCATTAGCCCACTCACTCAATTTGTCCAAATCACCCTGAAGCCTCTCTGCATCCTCCTCACAACTCACCCTCCCACCCTGTTTCGTGTCATCTGCAAATTTGGAGATATTACATTTAGATCCCTCACCGAAATCAGTAAGATATATTGTGAATAGCTGGGGTCCTATCACCAATCCCTATGGTACCCCACTAGTGACATTAGCAGGTGAATAGCCTGCCATTCGGAATAAAAGACCCATTTATTCCTACTCTTGGGTTTCCTGTCTGCCAACCAATTTTCTATCTATCACAATACACTAACACCAATCTCATGCGCTTTAATTTTACAGGCTAATGTGTTACGTGGGACTTTGTCGAAAGCCTTCTGAAAGTCCAAATAAACCACACCCACTGGCTCCCCCTCTACTAGTTACATCCTCGAAGAATTCTTGTAGATTTGTCAAGCGTGATTTCCCTTTCGTAAATCCATGCTGACTCTGTCCGATTCAACCACTTTTCTCCAAGTGCTCCTCTATAAAATCGTTGATAATGGACTCTAGAACTTTCCCCACCACCGACGTCAGGCTGACTTGTCGATAATTCCCTGCTTTCTCTCAGCCTCCCTGGGGTTACATTAGCTACATTCCAATCGTTAGGAAATGATCCAGAATGTATAGAATTTCGGAAGATGACCACCAATACATCCATTATTTCTAGGACCACTTCCTTCAGCACTCTGAGATGTAGATTATCAGGCCCTGGGAATTTATCGGCCTTCAATACCATCAATTTCCCCAACACCATTTCTCTACTAATACAGATTTCCTTAAGTTCCTCTCTCTCACTAAACCCCGTGTTCCCCAACATTTCTGGTATGATATTTGTGTTCTGCTTTGTGAAGACAGAACCAAAGTATGCATTTAGTTGGTCAGCCATTTCTTTGTTCCCCATAATTAATTCCACTGTTTCTGACGGTAAGGGACCTACATTTGTCTTCATCAATCTTTAAATCTGTCAAATCCACACTTGACTCTTCCAGTTCTATCCTGGTCACCCTCCCAGTTATAAACCTCCATAAACCACTGCCCATCCAGAACTCTGCTGCCTGTTCACTAATATACACCAAATCCTCTTCACCCGTCACCCCAAATCCTGATCACCCATCACCCCTGTGCTCACTGATCTACATTAGCTCCAGGACCAGCAGCACCTTAAATTTAATATTTTCATTCTTGTGTTTGAATCTCATCCTCAATTAGTCCCATTGCCCTGTCCATTCCCATATTCCTGCCTTCAAGTCTTTTCTTCAATTCCGATTTAAACGAAGGCTTCTTTCCCTCTGTTTCGGTCTATGGCAGGTATTCTCAGCTCTGCAGTGTCACTGGGCCCAATGCCATGGACGTTTGGATCCATAAAATGGTATGAGCTGAGCTGCCGGTCACTTCCAGTGCTCCATGCTAAGCAGGGCTCTCGTCCCTGTTCACCAAGTATGTGCTGGTAGTGTGCAGAGGGATTTGATCTGACACCAATCAGCCATTCCAGCAGCTTTGATACACGTCTTTGAAACTAAGTGATGGGGGTGTGGTACATTGAGCAGTGTGAGAGGTTGGTGATGTAGGGGGTAGGAGATGCCATGTAGCAATGAATTCACTGACATTCACCACCCGTGTGAGCTCATCAAACTTCTTCTGGCTCTGATGCAAGGTCCTTGGGGCCAGACTTCTTGCAGTGACCTCCCTGGCCACCTGCTCCCATTCCCTTCGGAAGACGTTCCTTGAGGGTCTCCGCCCCACCCCACAGAAACATGGCCTCTCTCCTCCGGTCAACCTCCATGACTAAGGCCTCCAGCACGACATCCGTGAACAGCAGAGCCCTCTCTCTGTCCTAGTCTTCCATTTACCTTGTCTCCATTTGCAGCATTCACAGTCAGCAGCAGCTTCCTGTGATTCAGTACAGCTTCCCTTTAAGAGGGACAGACTACCTTTCAGAGCTGAATCCTGGCTGAAGCACGTGCCAGCCTTAAACACAGTTACGTCCCTGTTCAGCTTGCAGACAGACAGCAGCGCGGGTCACCCTAGGCGATACGTAGAATTCATGCAAATGAGGAGTCAGCAGGAAGTCTGTGTGTCACCTGCCTCAACAGGAATGGGCACGGGCAGATCACGAATCACAGTCCCAACCCCTGAAAACTGGTAGAAACTTCTCTTTATCTCTGTATCTATTTTCCTTTTCTCTTTCACCCTTTCTCCCTCTCTCTCTTTGTCCCTTGTTCATATAATCATAGATTGATGCAGCACAGAATGTCCATTGTATCAGTGCTGTCTCCTTTAAAGAGCTAACTAATTAGTCCCACTCCCTCCTCTTTCCCCAGACTCCTGTTGATTTTTTTTTCCTTGTCAAGTTTTTGTTATATTCCCTTCTGAAAGATATTATTGAATCTGCTTCCACCATGATTTCAGGCATTGCATTCCAGATCCCACCCACAGACCGATAGGACCAAATATCCATGGAAGGGTTATGGCACAAAAGGAGGCTATTCAGCCCAATGTGTCTCTGCTGGCTGAAAAAACTAGCCGCCGAATCTAATCCCATCTTCCAGCCGCTGGTCCATGGCCTTGCCAGTTGCAGCACTTCAGGTGTAGGTCCAGGTACCTTTTAAAATCTTTGATGGTTTTTGCCTCCACCACCGTTCCTGGCACTGAATTCCAGACACCCACCACCCTCTGGGTGAAAATGTTTTTCCTCACGTCCCCTTTGATCCGTCTACCAATCAATTAAATCTGTGCCCCCTGGTAATTGACCTCTCCAATGGGGGAAACATGTCCTTCCTGACTACTTTACCTGGGCCCCTCATAATTTTGTACACCTTATTTCAGTCACCCCTCAGTCTCCTCTGTTCTAAAGAAAACAATCTTAGCCTATCCAATCTTTCATCATGGATGCAATTTTCCATCACTGGCAACATTCTTGAAAATCTTCTCTGTACTCTCTCCAAAGTAATTATGTCCTTCCTGTAATGTGGTGACCAGAACTGTACACAATACTCCAGCTGTGGCCTAACCAGTGTTTTATACAATTCCAGAATTACATCCCTCCTTTTGTATTCTATATATCGGCCAGTAAAGAAAAGCATTCCATATGCCTTCTTCACCACTCTGTCCACCTGTCTTGCCACCTTCCAGGAACTGTGGACAAACACTCCAAGGTCTCTAACATCTTCTACCCCTTTCACTATCTGTTGTGGATTCCTTCGCTTTATTTGCCCTTCCCAACTGCATTACCTCACAGTTCCCCAGATTGACTTCCATTTGCCACTTTTTCGCTCACTCAAACAAACCATTTAAACCATTGATATAATTCTGGAGTCCACAGCTATCTTCTTCACTATCAACTACATGACCAATTTTTGTGTCATCAGCAAATTTTCCAATCATGCCTCCCACATTTAAGTCCAAAGCATTAATATCTATCACAAATTGCAAGGGACCCAACACTGAGACCTGGGAACGCCACTAGACACCGCTTTCCATTCACAAGAAACATCTGTCGACCATTACCCTTTGTTTCCTGACATTGGGCCAATTTTGGATCCAACTTGCCACATTCCCCTGTATCTCATGAGCTTTCACTGTTCTGATCAGTCTGCCATGTGGGACCTTGTCAAACGCCTTACTAAAATACATGTAGACCACATCCACTGCACTACCTTTATCAATCCTTCTTGCTCCTTCCTCAAAAAACATAATTGTGTTAGTAAGACAAGACCCTCCCTTAACAAATCCATGCTGACTGTCCCTGATTAATCTTTGCCTTTCTAAGTGACAGTTTATCGTAGCTCTGAGAATTGATTCTAATAATTTGCCCACCGATGTCCGGCACAATGGCACAGTGGTTAGCACCGCAGCCTCACAGCTCCAGGGACCCGGGTTCGATTCCAGGTACTGCCTGTGTGGTGTTTGCAAGTTCTCCCTGTGTCTGCGTGTGTTTTCTCCGGGTGTTCCGGTTTCCTCCCACAAGCCAAAAGACTTGCAGGTTGATAGGTAAATTGGCCATTATAAATTGTCACTAGTGTAGGTAGGTGGTAGGGAAATATAGGGACATTTGGGGATGTTTGGTAGGAATATGGGATTAGTGTAGGATTAGTATAAATGGGGGGTTGATGTTTGGCACAGACTTGGTGGGCCGAAGGGACTGTTTCAGTGCTGTTTCTCTAATCTAGTCTAAAGGCCTGCTCGGGTCTGGAAATAAAACCGACCAAACCTCACAGAACCACATTGGACCTGAGCCCGAGCTGGCCCGAGCCTGACCCGAACATATTGCACTCACTGATCTTAGCACTTTTGGATGGAATGGCAGGAAGCTGCATCATGAGCGCCGTGACATCATAGAGACACTCACTTGCTCACTGCGCAGACTCACAGTCTGCTGAGTCCAGATGCACGTTTCCCTCCTTGACGTCACAGACTCCCAGCTCTGGCAGGCTTTTCAAATGTTGATGCTTACTTACTCAATTTCTCTTTCCTTCCCAGCCGAGCAAAAGGTAGTACTGTGTGTGTCCGACCCAACCCGAGCCCGAAAACCGGATCCGGAAGAGCGATCCGACCCGAACCCGACACATGACGTCGGGTCTCATCGGGTTTGTGTCGGGTAGCGTGCCTTTCGGTCAGACTGACCAGCCTATAATTATTTGGCCTAACCTTTGCACTATGTTTAAACACTGGCACTATGTTCACAGACCTCCAATCGTCTACTGCCTCGCCTGTATCTAGTGAGAATGTGAAGATGATCCTCAGAGTATCTGCTATTTCCTCCCTCGCTTCCTTTAACAGCCCGGGATACCATCCATCCTGCCCTGGCGATTTATCCACTTTCAAGGATTTCAGACACTCGAGTACCTCCTCTCTCATTATGCTGATTGTATCTAATATTTCACACTCCTCCTCTTTAATTACAATGTCTATATCATCCCTTTACTTTGTGAAGACGGAGACATAAAATCCATTAAGGACCCTGCCAACATCTTTTGCAACCACGCACAAACTACCTTGTACATCTCTGATATGTCCTCCATTTTCCTTAGTTATCCTTTTATTCTTAATGTACTGATCAACCATCTTTGGTTTTTCCTTGATTTTATCTGCCAATATTTTTTCATGCCCTCTCTTTGCTTTTCTAATTTCCTTTCTTTACTTCGCCCCTGCACTTTCTTTACTCCTCTCAGCTTTCTAAATTATTATTTGTTTGTGACTGTCATAAGCTTTATTTTTCTGATTTATGTTTCTGTATGTTTCTAGACAACCGGGGGCTCTAAATTTGGCAACTCACTGTGTAAGAAAATTCTCTTCAATTTGTCTCTGGTTCTTTGCCAATTACCTTAAATCTGCATATTTTTAATGATGTTGTGAGCACAGTCCTAGCAGTTACAGACCAATTAGTTTAACATCAGTAGAGGGTAATGTTCAGCAAACAATAATTAGAGAAGAAATCAACAGAAACTTGGAGAGGTTTGAGGGAATGAAGGATAGCAAGCACGTGTTTGCAGGAACATGGGTTTGCAGCCCATCGACCCTGCTCTGTCATTCAATTAGATCATGGCTAATCATCTACCTCAAAGCCACATTCCCGTGCTATCCCTGTATCCCTTGATGTCATTTGTCTCCCGAAATTCATTGATTTCTGTCTTGAACATGCTCAATATTGAGCTTCCACACCCTCTGTGGTAGTGAATTCCAAAGATTTTGCACCCTCTGAGTGAAGGTATTCTTCTTCATCTCAGTCTTAATTTGCCTGCCACTTATTCTGAGTTTATGTCCCCTGGTTGTAGACTCACCAGACAGGGGAAACATCCGATCTGCAGCCACCCCATCACCCCCTGTAAGAATTTTGTATGAGATCACTTCTCATTTTTTGAAATGCGAGAGAATACAGGCCCATTTTTCTCAATATCTCCTCATAAGACAATCCTGCCATCCCATGGATATCCTGTTGAACCTCAGTTGCAATCCCTGCATGGCAAATATATCCTTCTGTGCCACGTGCCAGTGAGGCTAGAAATAGGAAGATCGTGCAGCTAAACACGTGGCTGAACAGCTGGTGTAGAAGGGAGGGTTTTAGATATCTGGACCATTGAGATCTCTTCAGGGACCGATGAGACCTGCACAAGAAGGACAGGTTGCATTTGAACTGGAGGGGCACAAATAACCTGGCTGCGAGGTTTGCTCACTCGGGAGGGTTTAAACTAGTGTGGCAGGGGGGTGGGAACCAGAGCAGTAGGACAGCAAGTGAAATAAATGAGGGGGAACTAGGACAGTAAGGACAGTAAGACTAAGAGGAAGAGCAGGCAGGGAGATGTTGCAGAGCACAGCGGGACTGGTGGTCTGAAGTGCAATTCTTTCAATGTGACAAGTATAACAGGTAAGGCTGATGAACTTAGAGCTTGGATTAGTACGTGGAACTATGATGTTGTTGCTATTACAGAAACTTGGTTGAGGGAGGGACAGGATTGGCAGCTAAATGTTCCAGGATTTAGAAGCTTCAGGCGGGAACGAGGGGGATGTAAAAGGGGTGGGGGAGTTGCATTACTGGTTAAGGAGAATATCACAGCTGTACTGCGGGAGGACACCACGGAGGGGTCATGAAACGAGGCAATATGGGTGGAGTTCAGGAATAGGAAAGGTGCAGTCACGATGTTGGGGGTTTACTACAGGCCTCCCAACAGCCAGCGGGAGGTAGAGGAGCAGATATGTAGACCGATTTCGGAAAGATGTAAAGGTAACAGGGTTGTAGTGGTGGGTGATTTTAACTTCCCCGATATTGACTGGGACTCACTTAGTGCTAGGGGCTTGGATGGGGTAGAATTTGTAAGGAACATCCAGGAGGGCTTCTTGAAACAATACGTCGATAGTCCAACTAGGAATGGGGCCGTACTGGACCTGGTATTCGGGAATGAGCCCGGCCAGGTGGTCGAAGTTTCATAAGGGAGCATTTCGGGAGCAGTGACCATAATTCCATAAGTTGTAAGGTACTTGTGGATAAGGATAAGAGTAGTCCTCGGCTGTAGGTGCTAAATTGGGGGAAGGCTAATTATAACAATATTAGGCAGGAACTGAAGAATTTAGATTGGGGACGACTATTTGAGGGTAAATCAACATCTGACATGTGGGAGTCTTTCAATCGTCCGCTGATTAGAATCCAGGACCAGCATGTTCCTGTGACGAAGAAGGATAAGTTTGGCAAGTTTCGGGAAGCTTGGATAACGCGGGAGATTGTGAGCCTCGTCAAAAATAAAAAGGAAGCACTCGTAAGAGCTGGAAGACTAGGGACAGACGAATCCCTTGATGAATATAAAGACAGTAGGAAGGAACTTAAGCAAGGAGTCAGGAGGGCTCAAAGGGGTTATGAGAAGTCATTGGCAAACAGGATTAAGGAACATCCCAAGGTTTTATATACGTATATAAAGAGCAAGAGGGTAACCAGGGAAAGGGTTGACCCACTCAAGGTCAGAGAAGGGAATCTATGTGTGGAGCCAGAGGAAATGGGCGAGGTACTAAATGAGTACTTTGCATCAGCATTCACCAAGGAGAAGGACTTGGTGGATGATGAGCCGAGGGAAGGGAGTGTAGATAGTCTCATTCATCTCATTATCAAAAAGGAGGATGTGTTGGGTGTCTTGCAAAGCATTAAGGTAGATAAGTCCCCAGCGCCTGGTGGGATCTACCCCAGAATACTGAGGGAGGCAAGGGAAGAAATTGCTGGGGTCTTGACAGAAATCATTGCATCCTCATTGGCAACAGTTGAGGTCCCAGAGGACTGGCGAATAGCCAATGTTGTTCCTTTGTTTAAGAAGGGTAGCAAGGATAATCCAGGAAATTATAGGCTGGTTCGCCTTACGTCAGTGGTAGGGAAATTATTAGAGAGGATTCTTCGGGACAGGATTTACTCCCATTTGGAAACAAATGGACTTATTAGCGAGAGGCAACATGGTTTTGTGAAGGGGAGGTCGCGTCTCTCTAATTTGATCGTGTTTTTTGAGGAAGTGACGAAGATGATTGATGAAGGAAGGGCAGTGGATGTTATCTAGATGGACTTCAGTAAAGCCTTTGACAAGGTCCCTCATGGCAGACTGGTACAAAAGGTGAAGTCACATGGGATCAGAGGGGGGCTGGCAAGATGGATACATAGCTGGCTCAGTCATAGAAGACAGAGGGTGCTTTTCTGAATGGAGGAATGTGACTAGTGGTGTTCCACAGGGATCAATGCTGGGACCTTTGCTGTCTGTAGTATATATAAATGATTTGGAGGAAAAAAATAGCTGGTCTGATAATTGGTTTGTGGATTACACAAAGGTTGATGCAGTTGCAGACAGTGATGAGGATTGTCAGAGGATACAGCAGGATATCGATCGGTTGGAGACTTGGGCGGAGAAATGGCAGATGGAGTTTAATCCGGACAAATGTGAGGTAACGCATTTTGGAAGGTCAATGCAGGTGGGTAGTATACAGTAAATGGCAGAACCCTTAGGAGTATTGACAGGCAGAGAGTTCTGGGCGTACAGGTCCACAGGTCACTGAAAGTGGCAACGCAGGTGGATAAGGTAGTCAAGAAGGCATACGGCATGCGTGCCTTCATCGGTCGGGGCACAGAGTATAAAAATAGGCAAGTCATGCTGCAGCTGTACAGAACCTTAGTTAGACCACACTTCGAATATTGTGTGCAATTCTGGTCGCCACACTACCAGAAGGAAGTGGAGGCTTTGGAGAGGGTACAGAAGAGGTTTACCAGGATGTTACCTGGTCTGGAGGGCATTAGCTTTGAGGAGAGGTTGGATAAACTCGGACTGTTTTCACTGGAAGGACGGAGGTGTAGGGGCGACATGATAGAGGTTTACAAAGTTATGAGCGGCAAGGACAGAGTGGATATTCAGAAGCTTTTTCCCAGGGTGGAAGAGTCAGTTAAAAGGGGACATAGTTTTAAGGTGAGAGGGGTAAATTTTAGAGGGGATGTGCGAGGCAAGTTCTTTACACAGAGGGTGCTGAGTGCCTGGAACCTGTTGCCGAGGGAGCTTGTGGAAGCAGGTACCACAGAGACGTTTAAGAGGCATCTTGACAAATACATGAATAGGATGGGAATAGAGGGATCTGGACCCCGGAAGTGCAGAAGGTTTTAGTTTGGGCAGGCATCAAGATTGGCACAGGCCTGGAGGACCGAATGGCCTGTTCCTGTTCTGTACTGTTCTTTGTTCTTTGTTCTTTTAGACAAGGAGACCAAGACTGTACGCAATACTCCATGTGCAGTCTCAGCAAGGCGGGATACAATTGTAGGCAGACATCTTTACTCCTGGATTCAAAACCCATTTGAGATGGAGGCCAACATACCATTTTCCTTCCAAATTGATTGGTGCACCTGCACATTTGCTTTCAGTGACTCATGCACAAGGAAACACAGGTCTCTTTGAAAATCAGCACGTCGCAACCTCTCGCCAGTCAAGAAATATTCTGTCTTTCTGTTTTTGTTTTACCGGAGTGGAGCACTTGATACTTATTCATATTATATTCCAGCTGCCATGTTCTTGCCCACTCACTTAGCCTGTCCAAATCCACTTGCAGCCTCCTTGCATCCTCTTCACAACCTACTTTCCCACCTAGTTTTGTGTCATCAACAAATTTGTAAATATTACATTTGGTCCACAAATTCAAATTATTTGTATAGATTGTGAACTGCAGTGGCCCTAGTACTGATCCTTGTGTTACCCCACTAGTAATAACCTGCCATCCGGAGAATGACCCGTTGATTCCTGATCTCTCTTTTCTGTCTGTTAACCAGTTCTCAATCCATACCAGCATATTGCCCCCAATCCCATGTGCTGTAATTTTATTTACTAATCACCTGTGTGGGACCTTACCAATAGCCTTCTATAGGTCCAAATGCACCACACCTGCTGGTTCTCCTTTAGTAATGCAGCAAGTAACATCCTCAAAAAACTTCTATAGGTTTGTTACAAAGGTCGGCGCAACATCGAGGGCCGAAGGGCCTGTACTGCGCTGTAATGTTCTAATTCCAATTCTAATTCTCACATAATACCCCTTTCATAAATCCACGTTGACTCTGCCAATTTTACTATTATTTTCGAAGTGTCCAGTTATCACATCCTTGACAATAGATTCTAACATTTTCCCTATTACTGATGTTAAACTAACAGACTTGCAGTTCTCATTCTCCCTCTCCCACCCTTCTTAAATAGTGGGGTTACATTTGTTACTTACCAGTCCTCAGGAAAACCTTCCCGAATCGAGAAGTTTGAACGATTCCCATAAATACATCCACCATCTATAATGCCACCTCCTTTAACACTCTGGGATGTAGCCCATCTGTTCCAGGGATTTATCAGCCTTCAATCCAGTTACATTTTCAAGTACTACCTCTTTGCTAACACTAAATTGACAATTTGCCCCCGTACCTTCATGGTTTCCCTTGTTCAGATTGAACACCCTAGTTTCAGATTTATCACATTCAAATGGAATGTGAATTTCTATCATAATATGGTCATTATTTCCCAAAAGTTCCTTTATAGCAGTGTTATAAACTAATCCTTTCTCGTTACATAAAATAGCCCGATTCTTAGTCCTTCAATGTTCTGCTCCAGAAACCCATCTCGTACACACTCCAGTAAAGGTAGATCATACTTCACTCATTTACTTGAAGTTTTCGATCATGTAACAGAGACGGTTGATGAAGGGAATGCCGTGGATATTGTTTATATGTATTTTAAGACGTGTTTGATAAGGTACCACGTAAAAGGCTGGTTCGCAAAATTGAGGCTCATGGAATAAGAGGATCATTGTCAAATCGGATTAAGGATAGAAAACAGCGAGTGGTAATAAATGTTTTTTTTTAAGTTTGGAGGATGGTAGACAGTGGGAGTTCCCCAAAGTTCAGTGTTGGGGCCATTGTGATTTTGCGGTATATAAATGACTCAGTTCTTGTAATACACAGTAGAATCTCCAAATTTGCCAATGCCACCAGCTTTGAGATTTCTGAGCCAGTCCCAGCGCTAATCACATGTTTTAGACTGTACATTCTCTCTCTCCAGCTCTCTGTCACAAAATTCCTACCTAGACTTTGCAATAACCACAGGCATCTGGCCGATTGTAATCTCTCTCTGTCTCCAAATCTCCTACCCAGTCCCAGCAACGATCGCTCAACTGAGTTTGTCATTTCTCACAAACCAAGTGAGCCAAGCCGATGATCCAGATCTCTGTGATCGCCCTCCTACACAACTGTAAGATCTGATCAACGGTCACAGACTAACCAAAAGGAGGGTGAAGAGTCACAAGCAGTTAATTGAGTAATAACAGTTCAAATACAGCACAAAATCAGATTAGAAACAGGAGACATATGACCTGTCACAGGTGATGGCTTTCTGGCTACAGATTAGTTATTGGAAGCGAGTATGAAAGACGATATAGCAGGGCACATAGAAAAATTCAAGGTGATCAGGTAGAGTCAACATGGTTTTGTGAAAGGGAAATCATGTTTAACCAATTGATTGGCGTTCTTTGAAGAAGTAACATGTGCGGTGGCTAAAGGGGAACTGGTGGATGTACTGTACTTAGATTACCAGAAGGCATTTGATAATGTGTCACATCAAATGTCAATGCGGAAAATAAAAGCTCATGGTTAAAGGGGCAACATATTGGCATGGATAGAAGATTGGCTAGCTAACAGGAAACAGAGCGCAGACAAGAATTGCTAATTAATATAAACACAAGAAATGCTGGAACCACTCAGCAGGTCTGGCAGCATCTGTGGAAAGAGAAGCAGAGTTAATGTTTCGGGTCAGTGACCCTTCTTCGGAACTAGAGTATTGTGTACAGTATTAGTCTCCTTATTTAAGGAAGGATGTAAATGCGTTGGAAGCAGTTTAGAGAAGGTTTACTAGACTAATATCTGGAATGGGTGTGCTGTCTTATGCGGAAAGGCTGGAAAGGCTCGGCTTACATCAGCTGGAGTTGAGGGAATTAATAGGCGACTTGATAGAAACATATAAGATCCAGAGGGGGGCAGAGCAAGTGAAGGCGACAAAGAGAGAAACAGAAAGAGAGAAAGAGAAAGAGCGAGAGAGAGATAGAGCTCAGCTCATCTGCTGCTGAAACACTCATCCATGCCTTTCTACCACGAGATTTGACTATTCTAACACACTCCTGGCTGGTCTCCCACAGTCTACTCACTGCAACTTTGTGGTCATCAAAAACTCTGCTGGCATCTTCTAATTTATACCAAATTCTGTTCACCCAACAACCCTGTGCTCACTGACCGACATTGACTCTTGGTCCAGTAACACTTTAATTTTAATATGATATCGTATTATAATATGATATATAATAGGATATGATATAATACGCTAGAAGTAGCCGGCTGTGCAATTCACGTCATTTTATGAAACCAGGTTACCATAGCGTTGGCACCAGCGGGGCCAAAGATTGAAAATCACAGCAGGGGAAGATAGGGATTTAAAACAACTCACTTTATGAAGGAAATTGGACATAAAGATTTTCAAGAATATGGAATATGGACAGGGGAATGGGATTAATTGGAGGGGCGAGCCATGGAGAGATTCAAACACAAAAATGAGAATATTACAAATAAGGTGCTGTCAGACCGGGAGTCAATGTAGATCAGTGAGCACAGAGATGGTGGGTGATCGGGATTTGGTGTGAGTTAGGATACAGGCAGCAGCGTTCTGGATGGTCTGTGGTTTATGGAGTTTTATAACTGGGAGGTGACCAGGATCGATTTGGAATAGTCAAATGTGGATTTAACAAAGGTACAGATGAGGGTTTATGCAGCAGATCGGCTGAGGCAGAGGTGGAGACATGTGATATGACAGAGGTGGGAGTCGGCACGGTTGATGACGGAGAGAAGATGGAGATGAACTCAGCTCAGGGTTATGTAGAACACAGAGGTTGTAAACAGTCTGGTTCAGCCTCAGACATTAGCCAGGGTGGGGGATGAGTTTGACAGATAGGGGATGGAGTTTGTATGGAAACCAATGACACCGGCTTCCGGCTTCCCGAAGTTTACATTACAGAACCGTATTTCAGCGATCTCCTGGCTGGAAATAGAAACAGCAGCAGAAGCAAAGATGAGACAGTAAATGACAAAATCTGTAATACTATTTGCAATGGTTTATAGAGCTAATAGTTGGAGATAGTCACCAAGAATAATAACAGCAGCAAGCAGGGTAGAGTAAATGACAGGAGCAGTAATGCAGTTAAAAACAGTTTATAGAATTAATAGCTGGACAGAGAGAGAGATAGAGAGAGAGAGAGAGAGAGAGAGAGAGAGAGAGAGAGACTTACCAGGGACACCAACAATAGCGAGAATGGGATAGTAAATGTATTGAATAATCTTAAGTGCGAGATGGAATCGCGAGTTTAATGAGAACCAATCATAATATGTAGAAAGAATGTAGATATCCCAGGATAGACTCCTGTCCATTGTTGTAGCATTCCAATCTATTGTTCCCAGATTCTGATCCATCCTCTCCCTCTCTCTGGAGCCGCTGACCAATGTTAGTGCCCGGGTTATGCTCCAGTTCACAGTATGGAATCACACATTGAAAGGAGCACCATTTTAATCGAAGATGGAAACCCGCCAGTGACACAATTAGGATCCATGGAGACTGACATTAATTACAGTCACTGAACAAACAGATTCAGTTAACCACTTTCAATCCAGGCACTTTCTGTATCACAATAAAGTTGAACATTTACCCAGTCTGGATGGGATGTATGAGGGTTGCTGAGGGAAGGAATGGTGGAAATAGCAGAGGAACTGGCCAGAATCATTCTATTCTCCTTGGATATGGGAGTGGTGACAGAGGACTGGAGGTTGCAAATGTTACAACCTGTTTAAAAAAGGACAGATAGGATAAACTCTACAATTATTAACCAAACATACTAGTGTCACCACTGGGGGAAAAATCTAGAGGTGACAACCCAGGAGAAAAAATATTTGTTACTTGGAAAACGAGTGGATAGTAACTGGCTAGCAACATGGATGTGCTCATGAAAAATCATGTCTGACAATATTCAACAACAACAACTTATATTTATATAATGTATTTACCATTGTAAAACATCCCAAGGTGCTTCACCGGAGCATTAAGAAGCAAAGTATAACGCTGAGACACTACAGGAGATATTAGGTCAGATGACCAACAGCTCAGTCAAAGAGGTAGGTTTTAAGGTGTGTCTGAAAGGAGGAAAGCGATGTGGAGAGGCGAAGAGGTGCAGGGAAGATATTACACAGCTTAGGGACCCGTCAGCCGAAGGCACGGCCGCCAGTGGTGCAGTGATTAAAATCAGGGATGCACAAGAGAGCAGAGTATTATAAAGTATTATATCGTATGATCAAATCCCTCCATGGCCACACCGCTCTGATTATCCCAATCCCCTGTCCATTTCCAATATTCCTGAAACTTGTTCATATTAAAGTCTTTTTCTAATTCACTTTTTAAAGTGAGTTTGTTTCCCTCTGTCTCTCTCCCTGACCACACATTTCATCTCTCCAGCTCCACTTGTGCTATGGAAGTTTGGATCAATAAAATGGTGTGAGCTGCACTGCTGGACCAGGCATCCAACTTACAGGCTTTTGACTTGCTTCTGCTATTGTAAAGTTAGTGGAGGTGCTGTGGATGGTTTTCTGGAGGTTGTGTTGTGAGCTGCTGCAGACATTCAGGGACGGCAGAGGATTTGGTGACCCAACTCTGGACGAGGTATGGGGACTGTAGTTGCAGTGTCTCTGGGTCTGTAACATGACCAACAAATGTGGCAGAGGCTGCAGATAGGGGAAGCTCTGTAAAGCGGGAGGAGGAGGGGTCTCTGTCCTACCCACCTCGTGTTTTCCAAGAGCAAAAAGAGCAGCGATCCTAATACCGAGTCCTGTGGAACACCACTGTATACTCCCATCGAGTCTGAACAACAACGTTTCACTACTTCTCTCTGTTTACTGTTCCTTAGTCAATATTAAATATTGGGAAGACGGAAATCATTGTTTTGACTCCCCACTCCAACTCTGTTCCCTTGCTATTGATTCCATCCCTCTCCCTGGTGACAGTCTGAGATTCAGACAGTCTGTTTGCAACCTTGGTGTCACATTTCGCCACAAAATGAGCTTTAACCTCATTTTCAGGATATAATTACAACCGCCTATTTCCACCTCAGTAACATCACCCGACTTCACCATTGCTCAGTCCATCTGCTGCTGAAACCTCATTCGTGCTTTTGTCAACTCCAGATGTGACTATTACATCTTACTCCTGGCTGATCTCCCACATCTACTCTCTTGTAAACGTGAGGTCATCCAAAAATCTGCTGCCCATGTCTTAGCTCACACCAAGTCCGGTTCATCAACCAAAGACTGACATTGTCTCCCAGTCAAGCAATGTATTGATTTTAAAATTCTCCACCTTGTTTTGACATCCCTCCATTGCCTCGTCCCTCCCTACCTCTGTTATCTCCTCCAGCTCCACAATCCACAGAGATATCTGTGCTCCTCTAATTCTGGCCTCTTGTGCATCCCTAATTTTAATCACTGCACCACTGGCGGCCGAGCCTTCAGCTGCCGGGTCCCTAAGCTGTGTAATATCTTCCCTGCACCTCTTTGCCTCTCCACATCGCTTTCCTCCTTTCAGACACACCTTAAAACCTACCTCTTTGACTAAGCTGTTCGTTATCTGACCTAATATCTCCTGTAGTGTCTCAGCGTTATACTTTGCTTCTTAATGCTCCTGTGAAGCACCTTGGGATGTTTTACAATGTTAAAGGCATTATATAAATATAAGTTGTTGTTGTTGAATTTTGCCAGACATGATTGTCCATCAGCATATCCATGTTGCTAGCCAGTTACTATCCACTGGTTTTGCAAGTAACAAATATTTTTCTCCTGGGTTGTCACCTCGAGATTCTTCCCCAGTGGTGACACTAGTATGTTTGGTTAATAATTGTAGAGTTTATCCTATCTGTCCTTTTTTAAACAGGTTGTAACATTTGCAACCTCCAGTCCTCTGTCACCACTCCCATATCCAAGGAGAATTGAATGATTCTGGCCAGTGTCTCTGCTATTTCCACCATTCCTTCCCTCAGCAACCCTCATACATCCCATCCAGACTGGGTATATGTTTTACTTTATTGTGATGAAGGAAGTGCTGGATTGAAAGTGGTTAATTGAACCTGTTTGTTCAGTGACTGTAATTAATGTCAGTCTCCATGGATCCTAATTGTGTCACTGGCGGGTTTCCATCTTCTATTAAAATGGGACTCCTTTCAATGTGTGATCCCATACTGTGAGCTGGAGCATAACCCGGGCACTAACATTGGTCAGCGGCTCCAGAGAGAGGGAGAGGATGGATCAGAATCTGGGAACAATAGATTGGAATGCTACAACAATGGACAGGAGTCTATCCTGGGATATCTACATTCTTTCTACATATTATGATTGGTTCTCATTAAACTCGCGATTCCATCTCGCACTTAAGATTATTCAATACATTTACTATCCCATTCTCGCTATTGTTGGTGTCCCTGGTAAGTCTCTCTCTCTCTCTCTCCCTCTCTCTCTGTCCAGCTATTAATTCTATAAACCGTTTTTAACTGCATTACTGCTCCTGTCATTTACTCTACCCTGCTTGCTGCTGTTATTATTCTTGGTGAATATCTCCAACTATTAGCTCTATAAACCATTGCAAATAGTATTACAGATTTTGTCATTTACTGTCTCATCTTTGCTTCTGCTGCTGTTTCTATTTCCAGCCAGGAGATCTCTGAAATACGGTTCTGTAATGTAAACTTCGGGAAGCCAGAAGCCGGTGTCATTGGTTTCCATACAAACTCCATCCCCTATCTGTCAAACTCATCCCCCACCCTGGCTAATGTCTGAGGCTGAACCAGACTGTTTACAACCTCTGTGTTCCACATAACCCTGAGCTGAGTTCATCTCCATCTTCTCTCCGTCATCAACCGTGCCGACTCCCACCTCTGTCATATCACATGTCTCCACCTCTGCCTCAGCCGATCTGCTGCATAAACCCTCATCTGTACCTTTGTTAAATCCACATTTGACTATTCCAAATCGATCCTGGTCACCTCCCAGTTATAAAACTCCATAAACCACGGATCATCCAGAACTCTGCTGCCTGTATCCTAACTCACACCAAATCCCGATCACCCACCATCTCTGTGCTCACTGATCTACATTGACTCCCGGTCTGACAGCACCTTATTTGTAATATTCTCATTTTTGTGTTTGAATCTCTCCATGGCTCGCCCCTCCAATTAATCCCATTCCCCTGTCCATATTCCATATTCTTGAAAATCTTTATGTCCAATTTCCTTCATAAAGTGAGTTGTTTTAAATCCCTATCTTCCCCTGCTGTGATTTTCAATCTTTGGCCCCGCTGGTGCCAACGCTATGGTAACCTGGTTTCACAAAATGACGTGAATTGCACAGCCGGCTACTTCTAGCGTGGTCAGCACAGTGTCCCATGTTGGACAGGGCGCTGGTGTGGTCAGTACAGTGTCCCATGCTGGACAGGGCTCCAGTGTGGGCAGCACAGCGCCCCATTCTGGCCACTCTCTAGAGTGGCCAGCACAGTGTCCCATGCTGGGCAAGGGTCTAGTCCTGTTGTAACATGCATGTGATGCTCATATGAGGAGGGTTTGAATGTGACGTCATTGAGCGATTCTGACAGCTTTGATGTACGTCTTTGAAACCTGGTCTGTGCATGTCCACTGACCGCCTGTGTTAGTCGCTCTCAGCTGAACATACATTCAGCAGCACGAGGAAACCCCTCTTGTGTTATTTAAAATGACCAGGCATCCAGTTTACAGGTGAGAGGCTTTTGACTTACTTCTGCTGTTGTAAAGTTAGTGGAGGTGCTGTGGATGGTTTTCTGGAGGTTGTGTTGTGAGCTGCTGCAGACATTCAGGGAGGACAAAGGAATTTGGTGACTCAACTCTGGACGAGGTATGTGGACTGTAGTTAGAGTGTCTCTGGGTCTGTAACACGAACAACAAATGTGGCAGAGGCTGCAGATAGGGGAAGCTCTGTAAAGAGTAAGGAGGAAGGGGAATCTGCCCTACCCACTCCGGGTTTTCTAAGAGCACTTTTCCTACCTACTCCTAACCCAGGAGCAGTGTGTGAGGTGACTCTGATTCAGTAACGATGCGCTCACAGAGCTGTGTCACGTCCTGTAAGACGACCTGGAGCCTCAGACCAGGGTGAGGACGTAGCTGTCAGTGGCTGTTAAGATCACAGTTTCATTGAACTTCTATGCATCTGGATCTTTCCAGGCAGGAGCAGGAGACATATCTAACATTGAGTCACAGAGAGTGATAGAGACATCTACGACACAGGAGGAGGCCATTCGGCCCCTCCGTGCCATCACTGTGTGGAACCATTCAGTCAGTCCCACTCTCCCACTCAATCCCCGTATCCCTGCAAGTTCATTTCCTTCAGGTGCCCATCCAGTTTCCTTTTGAAATCATTGATTGTCTCGGCTTCCAACACCCTCCTTGGCAGTGAGTTCCAGCTCAGTAACATACACTTTGTAAAAAAGTTCTTCCTCGTATTCCCACTGCATCTCTTACCCAAAACCTTCCATCTCTGTCCCCGAGTCCGTGTTTCATCAGTTAATGGGAACCGTTTTTCCTTGTCTATTTTATCTTCTTCTTCTTTGGCCTCCTTGTCTCGGCACACAATGGGTAAGCGCCTGGAGGTGGTCAGTGGTTTGTGGAGCAGCGCCTGGAGTGGCCTGTAAAGGCCAATTCGAGAGTGACAGACTCTTCCACAGGTGCTGCAGATAAAATTGGTTGTTGGGTCTGTCCCACAGTTGGCTTATCTAATCTTACCTAAGCCTATCATAATCTTGTACACCTTTATCATACCTCTCTCATCCTCCTTTACTCCAGGGAGAACAACTCCATCATCTCCAAACTAACCTTGTAACTAACCATCCCGCTCCCCCGCCCCACCCCCCACCGCCCCCCCCCATTCCCTGGAACCATTCTGGTAAATCTGCTCTGCACCCTCTCACGGACCTTCACATCCTTCCTAAAATGTGCTGACCAGAACTGGACACAGTTCTCTAGTTGGGGCCTAACCAATGCTTTATAAAATTTCAGCACAACTGCCCTGCTTTTGTATCTTTGCCTCTAATCATGAAGCCCAAGATCTTATAAGCTTTGATTAACACTCTCCTGATATGTCATTCCACCTTTAATGATCGATGCATATAGAGCCCCAGGTCCCTCAGTTCCTGCACAATCTTTAGAGCTGTCCCATTAAGTCCATATTGCTTTCCTATTCCATCTGATAAAATGCATCACCTCACACTCCTCTGTATTAAATTCCACCTGCCACTTCTCTGGCCATTCTGCTAGCCTATCTATATCCTGTTGTAGGCAGTTTGCATCATCCTCACTGTTTAACACACCTCCAAGTATGGTATCATCGGAAAATTTTGAAATTCTAATCTTGAATTCCAAGATCCATCTCATATATATATAGCAAAAAAAAATCAGTTGGTCCTAGCACTGACCCTTGGAAAACATCACTGTCTACCATCCTCCAGTGTGAAAAACGACCGTTCACCAGCACTCTGCCCGAACTATCTCTTCTTTGAAGGTAGCCCATTGTTCAGCTCCTGTTTTCCTGCCAAACGTTGACTCTAATTTGTTCGCCCCAGCTCAATTTTTACACCGGTTGACTTGTTGAAGTTGACTTTCTCATAGTTAATTATTCTTACTCTGGATTGCTCTTTGTCCTTTCCCATAGTCAACAAAAACCTTCTGATACAATGATCACTGTCCCCTAAATGTTCTCCTACTGATACGTAATCCACTTGGGTCCAGCTCATTCGCGAGAACCAGGTCTAGCAGTGCCTCCTTTTTCGTTGGACGAGCAACATATTGTCGTTTAAAAGTTTCCTGCACACACTGTAGTAACTCCTGCCTCCCTCCGCCCTTTACATTACTACTATCCCAGTCCATATTAGGATAATGAATGTTCCCCCATTGTAACTACTCTATAATTATTGCATGTTTCAGTAATTATCTTGCAGATTTGTTCCTCCACATCCTTCCCATTAGCTGATGGCCTACAGACAACACCCAGCAATGTAAATGCACCTTTTTCTGTTCTTTTGCGCTATCCAAATAGATTCTGTCCTTCACCCACCCACGCACCCACCCACCCCCATTCCCACCTCCCCATACACGCCCCCCGGGACTTTCTCTCTCTCCAGCATTATAATGTTCTCCTTAATCAATACCACCACTCTTACTGCTTTTCTCCCTTTCCTATTTTTCCTGAACACCTTGTATCCAGGAATATTTAACACCCAGTTCTGCCCTTCTTTGAGCCAGATCTCTGTTATAGCCACAACATCATATTTCCATATGGCAATCTGCACCTGTACCTCACCAGTCTTATTAACCACACTCCGTATTCACATACATGCACATCAACCCTGATGTAAACTTTATTACTTCCTCCCTTACTCATACCTCAACTAATAAATTTCTAAACCCTACTATAGTGTTATCCATCTCTCCCAGTATTCTGTGCACTTTAGAATTCCTATCTGATGTTTACTCCTGGTTCCCACACACATGCCAATTTCGTGTTAACCCTCTCCAATAGCACTAACATATCACCCTGCAAGGAAATTAGTCCAGCTCTATTCAGGTGCAACCGTCCGGCCGGTACCGATCCCACATTCTCCAGAACTGGTCCCAGTGTCCCAGCAATGCAAACCTCACCGCTTCTGCAGCATCCTCCCAGCCACACATCCATCTGTACTATCCTCCTATTTCTATACTCACTCACACGGTGTACTGGGAGTAATCCAGAGATTATTACTTTGAGAGGCTAACTTCTTTCCCAGCGCCCGGAATTCTGACTGCAGGACCACCTCCCTCTTTCTGCCCAGTTCATTCGTACCGATGTGGATGATCACAGCTGGCTGTTCACCACCTCCCCCTTCACATCCCCCCCTCCCCCCCCCCGCCACGTTCAGGATGCTCTGCAGCTGCTCAGTGATATCCTTGACCCTGACACCAGGGAGGAAACACATCATCCTGGATACATGTCTGCGGCCTCAGAAATGCTGGTCTGATCCCGTGACTATCGAATCTCCTGTCACTGTCAACATTCTACATTCTACTCTTCCCTGTACCTCCCCCCCCCCCCCCAACCCCCCTTACAGCTGAGACAGCCCTGGTACCATGGCCTTGTCTCTGGCTGCAGTCCCCAGATGAACCATCACTTTCCTCAGTATTGAATACTGGTTGAAGAGTGAGATGCACTTTGGGGTCTCCTGTGCTACCTGCCTGATTCTTCTTGACTGTCTGGTGATCACCCATTACCTCTCTCCCTGCATACTCTTAAACTGTGAGGTGACCACTTCCATAAACATGCTCTCCACAAATCACTCAACCTCACGTACACACCACAGTGACATCCATGGTCCCACCATCTGCAGCTTGTACATCATCCCAGACTGCAGGATGAGGGGGAGGTGGGAGTTAATAAGGGATATAAGGCAGGAACATAGCATCATCCTGAATACTCTCGGGGATGCCGGATGCTACGGGCTCTGTCACAGCCGGTCCCATGATGTGGAGAACCATCTCCTCCCTCAGGCTCAGGGGATGAAGGTGTGCCTGACCCACGCCAGTTCACTGCTGCTCCCTGTGATTATGGGCCACCTTGTCCTGTGCGAGAGAGAGCAGAATGTCAGTGATTGTGTTGCACTGTGTATGGGTGATGTGCCTGCCATAGCTGAATAGCTGGAGGTATGTGAAGGCAGTGAGAGGTGGGTATGAGTCTGATATCAGTGGAAGGTGTGGAGGGTGATGTGGAGTATGTGAATGTTAGGTGTGAGTCCTGAGTGTTACGGACTGCTGATGGGTGTGTGATGGGGGTGTGGTACATTGAGCAATGTGAGAGGGTGGTGATGTTGGGGGTAGGAGATGCCATGTAGAGATGAATTCTCTGACATTGACCACCCGTGTGAACTCATTAAACTTCTTCTGGCTCTGCTGCCAGGTCCTTGGGGCCAGACTTCTTGCATTGACCTCCGTGGCCACCTGCTCCCATTCACTGAGGAGGGCATTCCTTGAGGGTCTCCACACCACCCCACAGAAACATGGCCTCTCTCCTCCTGTCACCCTCCATGACTAAGGCCTCTAGCACCACATCCGTGAACCGCAGAGACCTCTCTCTGTCCTAGTGTTCCATTTACCTTGTCTCCAATTGCAGTATTCACAGTCACCAGCAGCACCCTCATGTGATTCAGTGCAACTTCCGTTAAGAGGGACAGACTGCCTTTAAGAGCTGAATCCTGGTTGAAACACGTGCCGGCCTCACACACAGTTAGGTGCCCATTGAGCGTGCAGACCGACAGCCGGGCGGGTCACCCTGGGGGGCAGTGGAATTGATGGAAATGAGGAGGCAGCAGAACGTTTGTGTGTCACCTGCCTCAACAGGAACGGGTACAGGCCGATCACAATCAGAAACCCTATGCCTGAAAAGAAGCACATATATGTTTTTATTTTCCTCCAATTACATCTCTCTCTCTATATCTGTGCTGTCTTTTGAAAGAGCAATCTAATTAGGTCGACTCCCTTCCTCTTTCCCCGGAATACTGCTTTTTTTTCCCCTTTATAACTAATCGTTAAATTCACTTTTGAAAGATAGAATTATAGAATTATGCATCGTTTAAGGTACTGAAAGCGGCCACTTGTCCCATCGTATCTGTGCTGACTGAAAAACGATCCACCTATTCTAATCCCACTTTCAGGATTCTGTATATTACGGTATTTGAGGTGTATATCCAGACTCCTGTTGAATGAGTTGAGGGTCTCTGCCTCAACTACACTTTCAGGCAGTGAGTTCCAGACCCCAACACACTCAGTATGAAAACGTTTTCCTCATCTGCCCTCTGATCTTTCGACCAATCACTTTAAATACACCCCCTCCCCACCCCCAACCCCTCACCCCCATGCCACTGACCTTTCTGCCAAGGTGAATAGACCCTTCACCTCCACTCTGTCCAGGCCCCTCAAAATCTTGTACATTTCAGTCCGATCTCCCCTCAGCCTTCTCTATTCCAAAAAGAACAACCCCAGCCTATCCAATCGTTCCTCACAGCTGCATTTCTCCATCCCTGGCAACATCCTCATAAATCTCCTCTGTACCCTCTCCAGTGCAATTAGATCCTTTCTGTAATGAGGTGACCAGAATTGCACTCAGTACTCAAGTTGTGGCCCAGCCAATGAGTTATACAGTTCCAGCATAATTTCCCTGCTCTTTTATTCCATACCTCAGCTAATAAAGGAAAGGATTCCATCTGCCTTCTCCACCATATTACTATTGAATCTGCTTCCATCATGTTTGCAGGCAGTGAATTCCAGATCCCAACAACTCGCTGTGCAAGAAAATTATCCTCATTTCACATCTGGTTCTTTGTCAATTACCTTCAATCTATGTCTTCTTAACACTGAACTTTCAGACACTGGAAACATTTTCACATTAATTACCCTATCAAAACCCTTTATGATTTTGAATTCTATATTAAATTCCCTCTTACCCTTCACTGCTGTAAAGAGAAAAATCCCAGTTTTTAGAATCTCTCCAGGAAACTGAATTCCCAGATACCTGGCACCATTCTCGTAAATCACTTCTGCATCTTCACTAAGTCCTTGACATCCTTACCAAAGTGTGGTGATCAGAATTGGACACAATTCTCCAGCTGGGACCTAACCAATGATGTCTAAAAATCAGCATTTCCTCCTGAGTTTTATTACTCTGTGCTGTGTTTAGAAAGCCAAGGACACGATATGTTGTTATTTTGTCGCTGCCTTCTCAGTGGCCTGCTGCCTCAGAAATTAGTACAGCCCGAGATCTGTCCATTCCACCACCCACGTTATATTGCCTTTCCTCATATTTCCTACCGATATGTATCACTTCACAGTTCAATGTGTAAAGTTCAATCTGCCAGGTGACTGTCCATTGCACCAGTCACTCTCTGTCCACATTGGGACAGACCAGGCTCCATCCGAAGACTGTGCTGAGTAAGCGGCTTTCACGCAGTGTGGTACTGAGCTCCAAATAGAGCAGAAAAGAGTCGCTTCTATCCCCGGTCTGTGTTAATCCCACCCAGTGTGGTACTGGCCCACACAGAGAGCAGGAAAGACCCACTTCTATCCCTGGCCTGTGTTAATCCCACCCGGTGTGGTACTGACCAAAACAGAGAGCTGGAAAGACCCAATTCTATCCCTGGCCTGTGTTAATACCACCCGGTGTGATACTGACCCACACAGAGAGCAGGAAAGACCCACTTCTATCCCTGGCCTGTGTTAATCCCACCCGGTGTGGTACTGACCAAAACAGAGAGCTGGAAAGACCCAATTCTATCCCTGGCCTGTATTAATCCCACCCGGTGTGGTACTGACCCACACAGAGAGCAGGAAAGAACCAATTCTATCCCCGGTCTGTGTTCATCCCACCCAGTGTGGTACTGACCCACACAGAGAGCAGGAAAGAACCAATTCTATCCCCGGTCTGTGTTCATCCCACCCGGTGTGGTACTGACCCACACAGAGAGCAGGAAAGACCCAATTCTATCCCCGGCCTGTGTTAATCCCACCCGGTGTGCTACCGACCAAAACAGAGAGCAGGAAAGACCCAATTCCATCCCCGGCCTGTGTTAATCCCACCCAGTGTGGTACTGACCCACACAGAGAGCAGGAAAGACCCAATTCTATCTCCGGCCTGTGTTAATCCCACCCGGTGTGCTACCGACCAAAACAGAGAGCAGGAAAGACCCAATTCCATCCCCGGCCTGTGTTAATCCCCCCCGGTGTGGTACTGACCCACACAGAGAGCAGGAAAGACCCAATTCTATCCCCGGCCTGTGTTAATCCCACCCGGTGTGCTACCGACCAAAACAGAGAGCAGGAAAGACCCAATTCTATCCCCGGTCTGTGTTAATCCCACCCGGTGTGCTACCGACCAAAACAGAGAGCAGGAAAGACCCAATTCCATCCCCGGCCTGTGTTAATCCCACCCGGTGTGCTACCGACCAAAACAGAGAGCAGGAAAGACCCAATTCCATCCCCGGCCTGTGTTAATCCCACCCAGTGTGGTACTGACCCACACAGAGAGCAGGAAAGACCCAATTCTATCCCCGGCCTGTGTTAATCCCACCCGGTGTGCTACCGACCAAAACAGAGAGCAGGAAAGACCCAATTCCATCCCCGGCCTGTGTTAATCCCCCCCGGTGTGGTACTGACCCACACAGAGAGCAGGAAAGACCCAATTCTATCCCCGGCCTGTGTTAATCCCACCCGGTGTGCTACCGACCAAAACAGAGAGCAGGAAAGACCCAATTCTATCCCCGGTCTGTGTTAATCCCACCCAGTGTGGTACTGACCCACACAGAGAGCAGGATGGACCCAATTCCATCCCCAGCCTGTGTTAATCTCACCCGGTGTGGAACTGACCCACACAGAGAGCAGGAAAGACCCAATTCTATCCCGGCCTGTGTTAATCCCACCCAGTGTGGTACTGACCCACACAGAGAGCAGGAAAGACCCAATTCTATCCCCGGTCTGTGTTAATCCCACCCGGTGTGGAACTGACCCAGACAGAGAGCAGGAAAGACCCAATTCTATCCCGGCCTGTGTTAATCCCACCCGGTGTGGTACTGACCCACACAGAGAGCAGGAAAGACCCAATTCTCTCCCCATCCTGTGTTAATCCAACCCGGTGTGGTACTGACCCACAGAGAGAGCAGAAACGATTCAATTCTTTCCCCAGCCTGTGTTAATCCCTCCCGATGTGGTACTGAACCACACTGAGAGCAGGATGGACCCAATTCCATCCCCAGCCTGTTTTAATCTCACCCGGTGTGGTACTGACCCACACAGAGAGCAGGATGGACCCAATTCCATCCCCAGCCTGTTTTAATCTCACCCGGTGTGGTACTGACACACACAGAGAGCAGGAAAGACTCCATTCTATCCCAGCCTGTGCTAATCCCTCCCAGTGTGGTACTGACCAAGGCAGAGATCAGGAAAGACCCAATTCTGTCCCCAGCCTGTGTTAATCACACGTGGTCTGGCACTGACCCACACAAAAATCAGCAAAGACCCAGTTTTATCCCCGGCCTGTGTTAATCCCACCTGGTGTGGTAATGACCCATACAGAGAGCTGGAAAGACCCAATTCTATCCCCACCCTGTGTTAATCTCACCCTGTCTGGTACTGACCCACACAAAAATCAGCAAAGACCCAGTTTTATCCCCGGCCTGTGTTAATCCCACCCGCTGTGGTCCTGACCAAGGCAGAGATCAGGAAAGACCCAATTCTGTCCCCAGCCTGTGTTAATCACACGTGGTCTGGCACTGACCCACACAAAAATCAGCAAAGACCCAGTTTTATCCCCGGCCTGTGTTAATCCCGCTTGGTGTGCTACTGACCCACGCACAGAGCAGGAAAGACGCAATTCTATCCCCAGCAACTGAGAATCCCACCCGGTGTGGTACTGACCCACACAGAGAGCAGGATGGCCCCAATTCTCTCCCAGCCTGTGTTAATCTCACCCGGTGTTGTACTGAACCACACAAAAATCAGGATTGATTCAATTCTATCCCCGGTCTATGTTAATCCCACCCAGTGTGGTACTGAACCACACAGAGAGCAGGAAAGACCCAATTCTATCCCCGGTCTGTGTTAATCCCACCCAGTGTGGTACTGAAACATACAGAGAGCAGGAAAGACCCAATTCTATCCCCGGTCTGTGTTAATCCCACCCGGTGTTGTACTGACACACACAGAGAGCAGGAAAGACCCAATTCTATCCCCGGCCTGTGTTATTCCCAGCTGGTGTGGTACTGACCCACACACAAATCAGGAATGATTCAATTCTATCCCCAGTCAGTGTTAATCCCACCCGGTGTGGTACTGACCCACACAGAAATCAGGAAAGATTCAATTCTATCCCCAGTCTGTGTTAATCCCACCCGGTGTGGTACTGACCCACACAGAAATTAGGAAAGATTCAATTCTATCCCCAGTCTGTGTTAAACCCCGCCGGTGTGGTACTGACCCACACAGAGAGCAGGAAAGACGCAATTCTATCCCCGGCCTATGTTAATCCCACCCAGTGTGGTACTGACCCACACAGAGAGCAGGATAGACCCAATTCTATCCCGGACTGTGTGAATCCCAACCGGTGTGGTACTGACCCACACAGAGAGCAGGATAGACCCAATTCTATCCCGGACTGTGTTAATCCCACCCGGTGTGGTACTGACCCACACAGAGAGTGGGATGACCCAATTCTAATCCGGCCTGTGTTAATCCCACCCGGTGTGGTACTGACCCACACAGAGAGTGGGAAGACCCAATTCTATCCCCGGCCTGTGTTAATCCCACCCGGTATGGTACTGCCCCACACAGAGAACAGAAACGATTCAATTCTTATCCCAGCCTGTGTTAATCCCTCCCGGTGTGTTACTGAACCACACAGAGAGCAGGAAAGACCCAATTCTAACCCCAGCCTGTGTTAATTGTCCACCATCATTCACGGCTGGATGTGGCAGGACTGCAGAGCTTAGATCTGATCCATTGGCTATGGGATCGCTTTGCTCTGTCTATCGCATGCTGCTTATGTAGTTTGACATGCAAGTAGTCCTGGGTTGTAGCTTCACCAGGTTGACATCTCATTTTGAGGTATGCCTGGCGCTGCTCCTGGCAGGCCCTCCTGCACTCTTCATTGAACCAAGGTTGGTCTCCTGGCTTGATAGTAATGGGAGCGTGGGGGATATGCTGGGCCATGAGGTTAGAGACTGTGGTTGAGTACAATTCTGCTGCTGATGATGATGTACCACCGGAATTAATGCTGGGGCCTCAACTTTTTACAATGCATATAAATGATTTGGATGAAGTGGCCGAAGGTATGGTTGCTAAATTTGCTGACGACACGAAGATAGGTCGGAAAGTAAGTTGTGAAGAGGGCATAAGTGGGCTACAAGTGGATATAGATAGGTTAAGTGAGTAGGCAAAGATCTGGCAAACGGAGTGTAATGTGGCGAAAAGTGAAGCTGTCTGTTCTGGCAGAAAGAAGTTTGATAATGCATATTATCGGAATGGTGAGAGATTGCAGAGCTCAAAGATCAAGGGGGAACTGGGTGTCCTCGTGCATGAATTGTATAAGGTTCGTATGCAAGTTCAGCAAGTAATTAGGAAAACTAATAGAATGGTATCATTTATTGCAGGAGGAATTGAATGCAAACGTAGGGATGTTCTGCTTCAGCTATACAGGGCATTGGTGAGACCAAATCTGGAGTCCTATGTACCGTACTGGTCTTCTTATTTAAAGAAGGATGCAAATGTGTTGGAGGCAGCTCAGAGAAGGTTTACGTGGACTGATACTTGAAATAGGCGGTCTGTCTTATGAGGAATGTCTGGAAAGGCTAGGCTTATATCAGCTGGCGTTTAGAAGATTGAAAGCCGACCTGATTGAAATAAATAAGGTTCTGAGGTTGGGACAAAGCAAGTGAGGGAGACAGAGAGAGAGAAACCGCGAGAGATTGAGTCTGAACAACAACCTTTCACCACTTCTCTCAGTTTACTGTTCCTTAGCCAATGTTATATCCACACTGTCATTGTCCCTTTAGTTCCATAGCATTCATTTGCCTGACCTGTCTGCTGAATGACACTTGAACAAACGCCTTTTGAAAGTCCATATATATAACTTCAATCACACCACCCTCATCAACCCTCTCCATTGTTTTATCAAATGACTCCATCAAGTTTACCTCACCACCACCTCCGTCTCTCCAATCCTCCACTGCTGTTAAATTATCAGACTGCTTGTCCGACTTCAGTACTGGATGAGCAGAAACTTCCTCCAATTAAATATTGGGAAGACTGTAGTTATTGTTTTCACTCCCCACTCCCCTTGCTATTGATTCCATCTCTCTCCCTGGTAACAGTCTGAGATTCAGACAGTCTGTTTGCCATCTTAGTGTCACGTTTAACCACGAAATGAGCTTCCAGCCACATTTCTGTACCATCACTACAACCACCTATTTCTACCTCAGTGACAGTGCCTGATTTCATCTCTGTCTCAGCTCATCTGCTGATGAAACCTCATCCATGCCTTCGTTACATTTAGACTTGACTGTTCTTTTTTTTAATTCTTTGATTGAATATGGGTGTCCATGGGAAGGTCAGCATTTGTTGTCCATGCTTAATTGCCTTTGACAGCTTAGTGACTTGCTCGGCCATTTTAAGGTGCAGTTAAAAGTCAACCATATTGCTGTGGGTCTGGACTCACATGCAGACCAGACCAGACCAGGTAAGAACAAGTAGTGAACAAGATGGTGTTTCACGAAAATCGATGATAGTTTCATAGCACCATGACTGAGACTAGCTTTCTGTTCCAGATGTCAACTCATTCCTGGCTTGTCTCAAACATTCTACTCTTTGTAAACGTGAGGTCATCCAAACTCTGCTGCCCTTGTGTTGACTTGCATCAAACCCCATTCCCCAATCACTGACCGACATCAGCTCCCAGTCAAGCAATGTCCTGATTTCAAAATTCTCAACCGTGTTTCCAACTCCTTTCATGTCCTCACCCCTCCTTGTCTCAATAATCTCCACCAGCTGCACAACGCTTCAAGCTCTCAGAACTCCTTCAATCCTGGCCTATTGTGTATCCTTGATTTCATTATTGCACCACGGGCAGTCAGGTCTTCAGCAGCGTAGGCCCAAAGCTCTGGAATGCCCTCCCTGCACCTCTTTTTTTATTCTTTCATTCAATGTGGGCATCGCTGGGGGTGGGGGGGGTGGAGGGGGGAGGAAAGCAGCATTTGTTCCCATCCCTAATTGTCCTTGACAAATGAATGGTTTGCTAGGACATTTCACGGGGCAGTTTAAGAGTCAACAACATTGCTGTGGATCTGGAGTCATATGTAGGCCAGATCAGGTACGGCTGGCAGATCTCCTTCCCTAAAGGACATTAATGATTCAGGTGGGTTTTTTTCCAACAAGTGATGAGAAATTCAAGCACAATTACTGAGAATAGCTTTCATTTCCAGATTTTTATTAATTGATTAAAATTATTAATTAATTGAATTTTAATTTCCACCAGCTGCCTTGCTGGGATTTGAAGCCAGAGCATTAGCCTGGGTCTCTGTATTACTAGTTCAGTGACAGTGTCACTGTTTCTGCCTCCCTGCATCACTTTCCTCCCTTAAGACACGACTTAAAATCTTCCTCTTTAACCAAGCTGTTGGTCAGCTTACTTCATATCTCCTGTTGCGTCTCGCATCATACTTTGTTTCATAATGCTCCTGTGAAGCACCTTGCAAACCAATGTTTTATTATATTAAAGGCACTGCATAAATATAGGTTGTTGTTGATGTTTGTCAGACATGGCTTGTCTTACAATATCGATGCTGCTTGCCATTTATTGACCTTGTTTTTGTCAAACAGTACTTTTGTCCTGGGTTGTGAACTGTGCACATTTCCCCACCTGTAATGTTAGATTGATTGGTCAGTAAATATAGGGTTTTCTCCATCTCTCCTTTTTTAAAAAAAGGGTGGAACATTTACAACCCTCAAGTCTCTATCATCTTTCCCATATCAAAGGAGGATTGGAGATTCTGGACATGGTCTCTGCTATTTCCACCATTCCTTCCCTCAGCAACCCTCATGCATCCCATCCAGACTGGGTAAATGTTCCACTTTATTGTGGTACAAACAGTGTTAGATTGAAAGCTGTAAACTGAACCTGTTTGTTCAGAGACTGCAATGAATGTCAATCTCCATGGACCCTAATAGTATAACTGGAGCGTTTCCGTCTTCTATTAATAAGTGATTAATTTCAATGTGTTATCCCATGGTGTCAGTGGGAGCATCAACCCGGAAACTAACAGGGATCAGCAGCTCCAGAGAGAGGGAGAGAGAGAAGATAGATCAGAATCTGAGAGCAATAGATTGGAAAGTTTTAACAATGGACAGGAGTTTATCCTTTTGGTTTGACGAGCTGACTGCAGATCATGATTGGATAACGTGAGATTGGCAGATCTATTGTGCCCTTCAGATGATTCAATGCATTTACTATCCCATCCTCGCTATCGTTGGTGTCCCTGGTAAGTCTCTGTATCCAAGTATTCATTCTCTTATAAAAGCAAAATACTGCAGATGCTGGAAATCTGCAATAAAAACAAGAAATGCAGGAACCATTCAGCAGGTCTGGCAGCATCTGTGGAAAGAGAGGCAGAGTTAAGGTTTCAGGTCACTGACCCTTCTTCAGAACTCAAGAAGAAGGGCCACTGACCTGAAACGTTAACTCTGCTTCTCTTTCCACAGATGCAATCCAGACCTACTGAGTGGTTCCAGCATTTCTTGTTATTATGCATTCTATAAACCATGTTTAACTGCATAACTGATCTTATCATTCACTCTTCCCTCCTTGCTACTGTTGTTGTTCTTGGTCTATCTCTTTCTCCGGCTGTTATCTCTATAAACCATTGCGAATGGAATTACTGCTCTTTTTATTTACTGTCACATCTCTGTTGCTGTTGGCGTCCCTGTTAAGTCTCACTATCCAGCTATTACATACAATGCATTACTCACCTTGTTATTAAAGTATTGGCGGAGATTGAAGCCATTGTTTTCAGTCCCCAACATACACTCTATTCTCTATCCAAAGAATTGGCACATATATGAGGCTGAAACAGACAGTTCACTTCCTTGCTGATCTCCTTGACCCTGAACTGAGTTCCAATACTGTATCCTGTCCATCACCAATCCTGTCTACTGTATCCTTTTCCTCCGCCTTACGCTATCTTAGGATACAAAAATGGCTTGGTGATAAGCGGCAGAGAGTGGGAGTGCAGGGTTGTTTTTCAGGTTGGAGGCTGGTGTCCAGTGGTGTGCCACAGGGATCGGTGCTGGGTCTTCTGTTGTTTGTCATATATATCAATGACTTGGATGTGAATGTAGGGGGCATGAGTAGTAAGTTTGCAGATGACACCAAAATTGGTGGTATAGTGGACAATGAAGAAGGTTGTCTAAGTTTGCAGCAGGGTCTATAGATCAACTGGGAAAGTGGGCAAAGAATTGGCAAATGGAATTTAACACAGGCAAGTGTGAAGTGATGCATTTTGGGAAGTTAAACCAGGGCAGGACATATACAGTGAATGGCAGGGCCCTGGGCTGTGTTGTGGAGCAGAGAGACTTTGGGGTGAAAGTACATAGTTCCCTGAAATTAGCAACATAGGTAGACAGAGTGGTTAAGAAGGCATATGGCATGCTTGCCTTCATCGACCGAGGTACTGAGTACAAGAGTTGGGACCCCATAATATAGTTGTACAGAACGTTGGTTAGGCCACATTTGGAGTACTGTGTGCAGTTCTTGTCGCCGCTCCACAGGAAATATGTGATTTCGCGAGAGAGGGTGCAGAAAAGATCACAAGGATGTTGCCTTGCTTGAACGGCTTGAGTTATAAGGAGAGATTGGATAGGCCTAGTTTGTTTTCCCTGGAACGAAGGAGCCTGAGAGGGGACACGATAGAGGTATATAAAATTATGAGAGGCATAGATAGGGTAGATAGCCAGAGACTGTTTCTCATGGTAGGGATGACTAAAACTAGAGGGCATATATTTAAGGTGAGAAGGAGGAGGTTTAAAGGGGATCAAAGGGGTAAATTATTCACACAAAGAATAGTGGGTATCTGGAATGAGCTGCCTGAGGAGGTGGTGGAGGCAGGAACAGTAGCGACATTTAATAGACATCTGGACAGGTACTTAAATGAACAAGGCATAGAGGGATATGGAATTAATGCAGACAGGTGGGATTAGTATAGATAGGCATTATGGTCAGCATGGACGCAGTGGGCCGAAGGGCCTGTTTCTATGCCGTACGGCTCTATGACTCTATGACTCTCTGCCTATATGCCCCTTAAACCACCATCTATCTCTTCGTTAATTCCATACCCGACTATCCTAATGCTACCCATTACAAGACACTTAGTTATAAACTCCAGCCCATCGCAAACTCTGCTGCCCATTTCCTAACTCACACCAAACTCTGATCATCCACCAACTCTGTGCTCACTGACCTATATTGGTTCTTGGTTTAGTAGCACCACAATTGAAATATCCTTATTCTTGTGTTCAGATCCATCTCTGACCATACCTCTCCAGTTAGTCCAATTTTCCTGCCCGTTTCCCATATTCGTGCATTTTCTTTCCCTTCGAGAATTCATCCAATTCACTTTTAAAAGTGGATGTTTGCTCCTTCTGTATCTCTCTGTGGATGCAATTTCGGACTCGTTAGAGCCACTGGGGCTGAGGCTATGAATCCTAAAAGCCTTAAAATGGTGTGTGATGCACTGCCAGCCACTTGTGGCTCTTTCCAGTGGGGTTCCATGCTGAGCAGGGTGTTCCAGCAGCATTGGCACACGTCTTTGAAACTTGGTCTGTGCATGTCCACTGACCGCCTGTGTTAGTCACTCTCAGCTGAAAATACATTCAGCAGCACGAGGATTCATCTCGAGTGTTATTTAAACAATGTGATTTCTGATAATGATGAGCTGCGCCAACATCATCAACTATCCACGCCTGGTCCATCTTCAGGCACGTGCAATACAGCCTCATCGGGTATCACCCCTCCTCCCACTCGGCTGGAGGTTGCGGCTGAATGGGAAATTGTGAGGCTGGAGCTCTCCCCTCACCTCTACCACTCGCTCCGGACCTCGCCGCTCCACTCCACTACCCCCCCTAGCCGACAGTGCTCCACTACCCCCACTCCCCCTCCAGTTACTCGCTCCCTGCTTCCACACATTCCCCCACCAGCAACTCGCTCCGGACCTCGCCGGTCCTCTCCACTCCACTCCCCTGGCCGATTGTTACTCGCTTTCCTCATTCTCCCTCCAGTTATTCGCTCCTCGCTTCCTCCTCCTCCCCCTCCAGTCACACGCTTCCGACCTCACCGCTCCCCTCCCCTCCACTCCTCTGGCTGATTGTTCCCCGCTTCTTACCACCCTGTTCTCCAGTCACTTGCTCCACACTTCCTCCCCATCCCCTCCAGTCACTCGCTCCAAGCCGTGCTGCTTCCCTCCTCTCGGTCACTTGCTGCTAATTCGCTATGTCACGAAGCTGTGCTCCTTGGTGCTAGCGGCTGGGCGGGGTGGTGTAGTGGGGAGCGAATGACCACAGAGTGGGTGCTGAGGAGAGGGGAACAATCTGTCAGGGGAGTGAGGGAGAGCTGTGAGGTCTGGTGTTAGTGGCTGGGGTGGTGGTGAAGTGGGGAGCGAGTGACCCGACAGTGGGTGCTGAGGAGAGGGGAACAATCTGTCAGGGGAGTGAGGGAGAGCTGTGAGGTCTGGAGATAGAGGCTGAGGGGAGAAAGCGGCCTGTGGGTAGAGGGAGAAAGCGAATTGCTGATGTGAGGAGAGTGGGTCTTGGGGCGGGAGCGAGAGGCTGCATTTGGTTGTAATCACTCCTGCTCAGTCATTTAATCGAATATCATTAAAAAACTGGCAGCACATTTTATACTCTGTTCGATTTCCAATGGAAATGTAATCATAAAATTCCTCTTGTACTGAATAGGATTACTGGGATATTAACTGGATCTTGAAGATTACTGTTAGTATCATATAACTGCACATTAGCATTTTACTGGACTTCCTTCCAACTTAATGTAAGTTTAGATTGCTGGAACGATCTAACCAGAAGTATTTCCTGTGACAAACTGAGCAGCGCCATCTTTAATCCTGGCAGCTACCTGAACGTCACAGACTCTGACTTTCCAGTTGAAGAGTCTGCATTTGTACATGTGCAAGTATTCCAGCACCTAGTGGTTGCATTGTCAGAAAACGCAGTCTTATTGAAAAAGACCAGGCATCCAACTTACAGTTGAGAGGCTTTTGACTTACTTCTGCTATTGTAAAATTAGTGGAGGTGCTGTGGATGGTTTTCTGGAGGTTGTAATGTGAGCTGCTTCAAATATTCAGGGAGGACAGAGGATTTGGATAACCCAACTGTGGATGAGGTTTGGGGACAGTAGTTACAGTGTCCCTGGGTCTGTAACATGACCAACAAATGGAACAGATTCTGCAGAGAGGGGAAGCTCTGTAAAGAGGGAGGAAGAGGGGGCTCTGACCTACCCATCCCAGGTTTTCCAAGACCAATTTTCCTACCTGCACCTACCCAGGAGCAGTGTGTGAGGTGATTCTGATTCAAGAAAAAAGTGGTTAGTGAGCTGTGTCACCTCCTGGAACACGACCTGGAACCTCACACGAGGGTGAGGACGGAGCTGTCAGTGACTGTTAAGGTCACAGTTTCATTGAACTTCTATATATCCGGATCTTTCCAGATGGGAGCTCGTGACATATTCAACATCTCCTAGTCTGCTGTCCATTTATGTATCCGTTAGGTGACAAAGGCCATCTATGGCGAGTGAGGTGAATGCATCATTTTCTCCCTCAAACTCTTCAACTGCCCATTGAGTGTTTCCCTGATTATTGTTTCTAACCCCTGGCCATTGATATTGAACAGCATGGCCTGTAGGTGCTCGGGCGGTCCTTACACCCATTCCAGTATAAGGGTGTCACATTTACCACTCGCCAATCTTCTGTCACCTCGCCCATCTATAGAAGAATGTAAGATTTCGGAAAGCCCTTCTGCTACCGACATACCCACTTCCTTTAGCCATCCAGACCAGGTGGATTATCTACTCTAAGCATAGCCAGCCTTTCCAGTACCTCCTCCCTCTGAATATTTACTCGATCCATTGCCTCTACTCTTTTGCTTCCACTGATATTTTGCAAGATTCCTGTTACAACAGCGATATGAAGTAATCATTAGCTATTTTAACCTTGCCCTGTGCCTCTAAGCATATATACATGCTTTGTCCCGGATAGTCACCACCCACCTCGTCCTATCTGATTGATATCTACATACCTGTAGAAAATGATTGCATTTCCTTTTAGAAGATTTCTGGGTTCTCTTTTATGTTGAATGTTAGTGAATGTTTAAGGTGGTGGATGAGGTGCTGATCAATCGGGCTGCTTTGTTCTAGGTGGTGTAAAACTTCCTGAGTGTTTTTGGAGCTGAACCCATCCAGGTAAGTGGAGAATTTTTCATTAAACTCCTGACTTGTGTGGCGCACATGCTACATGTCAATTATCAGCCCAAGGCTGGATATTGTCCAGGTCTTGCTGCATTTAGGTATGAACTACTTCAGTACCTGAGCAGGCACAAATGGTACTAATCATTAATGAATACTCCCATTTCTGACCTTATGATGGAGGGACAGTGATTGATGAAGCAGCTGAAGATGGTTGAGCCTAGGACACTACCCTGAGGAACTCCTGCAGTGATATCCCGGGACTGATATAATTGACCTCTAACAACCACAACCATCTTCCTTTGCTTGAGGTATGAATCCAGCCAGCGGAAATCTTTCCCCCTGATTCCCATTGACTTCAGTTTTGCTAGGGCTCCTTGATGCCATACTCGGTCAAATGCTGCCTTGATGTCAAGGGCAGTCACTCCCACTTCACCTCTGGAGTTCAGCTCTTTTGTCCATGTTTTAACCAAGGCTGTAATGAAATTAGGAGATGAGTGGCCCTTGGGGAACCCAAACTGCTCATCGCTGAGCAGAATATTGGAGATTAAATGCTATTTGATAGTAATAATGATGAAACCTTCCATTACTTGTCTCATGAATCAGAGCAGACAGAAGGGTGGTGGAAGCATGGCTGTTGAAATACTTCCAACTTTCCCTTAAGGAGACGGCAAATCGACTTCCAGGCTGACTGTGAGGGCCCATATTTGGACTGTATCAGTCCGGCATGGCGATCAGTGTCCTGGGCTGAAAGATGCATATTAAAACTGTACCAGCTCGGCATGCAGAAGTTCCCGGGGCTGGTCGACCCAGATTCACACTGAACCAGCTCGGCTTGGTGATCACTGACCTGGGCTGGTTGACCCCTATTCGCCCTGTACCAGCTCGGCATGGTGATCAGTATCCTGGGATGGTTGACCCAGATTCACACTGCACCAGCTCGGCTTGGTGATCACTGTCCTGGGCTGGTTGACCCATATTTACACTGTATCAGCTCGGCATCGCGATCAGTATCCTGGCCTGGTTGACCCATATTCACACTGCACCAGCTCGGCTTGGTGAGCAGCATCCTGAAAAAAAGCAGGGATGTTATGCTGAACCTTTATAATGCTTTGGTGAGACTATTGCGTCCATTTCTGGTCACCATACGTTAGGAAGGATGTGAAAGTCTTTGCGTGGGTGTAGAGGATATTTACTGGAAAGGTTCCAAGGATGGGGGATTTTACCTACAAGGTTAGTCTGGAAAATCTGCCGTTATTTTGCCTGGAGGAAAGGAGATTGAGGCGAGATATATGAGAGGTACACAAGATTATAGCAGGTATAGATAAGGTGGACAAAGACATTCTGTTCCATGTAGCTGATGGTACAAGGACTAGAGATAAGGTTTGGGTAAGAGATGCAGGGGAAATGTGAGGATGAACTTTATTATGTACCGTGTGTTAATGACCTGGTAATCACTGCCCACAGGGATGGTGGAAGCAGAGACAGTGATCAATTTCAAAACGATATTGGATGGACACGTGAGGGAAATAAAATTGCAGGAATATGGGAACAGAACAGGGGATGGTTGTGACTGGATTGTTCTACAGAGAGCTGGCATGGACTTGACGGGTTGAATGGACTGCTTCAGTGCTGTAATGAATTACAATTACTACTGCTTTCACAGACTGTTCAATGGAGAGTGCAGGAGGGTATGCCAGCAGCAGCACCAGGCATACCTCAGAATGAGGTGTCAACCTGGTGAAGCGACAACACAGGACTACCTGCATGCCAAACTGTGTAAGCAGCATGTGATAGACAGAGATAAGCTATCCCATAACCAACGGATTATATCTAAGGTCTGCAGTCCTGCCACATCCAGCCATGAATGATGGTGGACAGTTGAACAACTAACTGGAGGAGGTGGCTCCACAAATATCCCCATCCTCAATGATGGGGGAGCCCAGCACATCAGTGTAAAAGATAAGGCCGAAGCATTTGTATCAATCTTCAGCAGGAAGTGCCGCTGGAAGCTTCCCATACTTTACTTTGTATTCTCCATTCACAATACTTATCTTAACAATTTCAAACTTAAGTCAAAAGAAAGAAAACAAAGGAAATAAATTACTTCAGTGGTTTTGATCTGTTTGTTCTTCAGATGTCTTTCAAACAACTGGAATTAAAACTGAAAACAGAGGTGAATTCTCACAAATAAGCATTCTAACTCCAAACAAAATGTTTAAACCTGTAGTAAACTTCAGTCTGAGTCAACCACGCGCATGGATGGGTCTCTCTCTTTCTATTTCTCTTCCCCCCGCACCTCTCTCTCTCTCCCTCTCTCTCTTTCTTTCCCAGCACAAAGCAATTGCTATTTAACACTCCAACATCCATGTTATAGTAACTTTTATCCTCCCCACTCACACCAATTTAAAATCCAACTGGACACACATGCTAAACAGCCTCATAATTTTTAACACTTAAGACAACATGCAGGACCAGACGAGAGAGGGTTAACTGACCGTAATAGATACTGGCATGAGACAGACAAAGAAATCACACTGAAAACTTCAAATACACAAACAGAAACTAACTCACACACCATCTTTTCCTTTTGTTTTCCTCACACAGTGTTTCAGCCTCACTGTGGCTCCGAAACATTTCATTTCCTTTGATATCCCAACTGCACTAGTGACTTGGTGAGATTGACAGCAACAGCCTGTTCTATTCTGTGTTGTCACCACTTTAACGGGACAGACTGGCAAGGACAACACCTTAACGAGACAGACTGGCAAGGACGCTACCTTAACGGGACAAAATGACAGGGGAGTCACCTTAACGGTACAGACTGGCAAAGGCATCAACTTAATGGGACAGACTGGTAATGGCGTAATCTTAACGGGATAGTCTGGTAAGGGTAATCCCTCTCCATCATTGTTCTCCTCCGAGGCCTCCTGCTCCGTTTCAGTATCACCTGTGTGATACTCTGCTTTTTGTGATGGCTGCTACAGCTGCCTGGGTGCTGCTTTCCCCTCTGGGTTTACAGTCACTGAATGGTAGACCTGTACTGTGCATGGCCTGTCTTCTGGTGGGATCAATCCTGTAACTCCCTAAGGGCACCTCTGGAATCCTCTAACTTCTGGGTCACTGGACATTATCCTGTGTAACAGTAACAATATGTTTCTCTGCTAACTCTCACTGCTGCTGAACTGCACAAGCCTGTACTGCATTAAGTGTCTGTTGCTGTATAGTGACAGTAAAGGACACTAGCTTATTGTGTAACTCATGTAGCTGTGTCTGCTGCTGCTGCTGTTTCTGTTCACTTTGAGCGACTATTTCTCTCACCTGTGACTGTATCACTTCCTCATCGCACTGTGCACGGAGTGATGCTGCACATGGAGGCAGATTTAAAGCCTTCTCACCTTTCCGATGTTCAGCCAAGACCTGTGCGTGGATAAACTTCACTATATTTTAAAAGGAACGTGTTCATGCTTCCATAGACAGTCTCCTAACAGGGACTGTATACTGTCCATATTACACTTAGTGCTTAACTCTTCCTCATATGTTTCCCAGCGACCCTTCTTCCCATTGTCTTTTTGTGACATAATGTGGATTTAAAGAGACATCACTGGGTCAGTATAATCTGCCGTCCCTCAAAAGAGTTTATCCCTGCATGAATTTTCACTTGTCAAACGAATGTTCCTATGTTTGTGAAACTTGCTCCAACACTCTCGGTTTGCATAGCAATCAAAGTCCCGCGTTTCAGCACCACTTGTAAGATCTGGGGTTTGGCTTAATTGAATTGTCAGACATAGGTCAATTGCAATGACAGTCTGCGTTGGGAGATCAGATCTAAAAGGAACTTGCAGCTCAGACTAGCTTTAAAAACACGTGGGTACACGGCTGCTTCACAAGTTTCACAGACTTAATGAAGTTCTCCACAATAAGCAGAACATGGTGATACTGAGAAAAGGGCAGTGGTCAGCAGTTGGCTTTACAATGGAACATTGGTCCTTAACCACCGGTTAACTGTGGAACCTTGTCTCTTCATTGAAGTCGGTCTTCTGTCACCTTCTTGATGATGATGTGCACTTTTGGGGTCTTACAAGTTATTAATTGATACACCTTTCCCAGCTTGATTCTGTTCCATATTAGGTAAAAGCCTGTTTCTGTTCATTTGATTGGTCAGTCATTAACTAACTACCCTGCCATTGTCATTCAGTGGGAGGGGGGGAGCGGGGGAGGGGCCTCCAGATTCCAGCTGCCTTGACTCTATGAATCCCTTTACAAAAGGTCATATCTGACCCGGTGCCATCCTGCCATGGCTATTCAACCACAGTGGCCACTTAATGGCATTGATATGTACTTATCTCATTTCACAGCTTCCTGGCCACACGGGGATTGTTTTATACCAGTTAAAAAGCTAACAGTCCCTCTTGGATAATCTGCAGTCTAACGACTTTTAAATAACAGGTCTCAACAGGTCAGGACTTGTCCAGAAGTTTAGCTAACATCATTTGTTGTGGTTATGTTACATACAGAATACTATTTTAACCGTGATACTGAAGGATATGACAACTAAGTTCCAACAGTCCTATCATAAAATAAACACAATCCTACAGTTTTGTCCCAACAAGGACGGAGATATCCAGCTTTGTGTTTGCAGACAGCGGCCACTACTGCCCACTGTTGACTGATTGTGTCTGAAGCTGTTGGGTTTTCGCTAAACACAGGGCATTTGTTTTATTCGCTCATTCTTGGGATGTGAGCGTCGCTGTCTAGGCCAGCATTTATTGACCATCCCTAATTGCCCTTGAGAAGGTGGTGCTGAGCCCACTTCTTGAACCACTGCAGTCCATGTGAGGTAGGTACACCCACAATTCCGTTAGGAAGGGAGTGCCAGGATTCTGACGAAACAACAGTGAAGGAATGGCGATGTAGTTCCATGTCAGGATGGTGTGTGACTTGGATAGGAACTTGCAGGTGGTGGTGTTCCCATGCATCCCTGCTCTTGTTCTTCTCGGTGGTAGAGGTCGCGGGTTTGGATGGTGTAGTCTCAGGAGCTTTGGTGAGTTGCTGCAGTGCATCTTGTAGATGGTACACACTGCTGCCACTGTGCGTCAGTGGTGGACATATGAATGTTGTAGATGGTGTGCCAATCATGTTTGCTGCTTTTTCCTGGATGGTCCTGCGCTTCTTGAGTGTTGTTGGAGCTGCACCATCCAGGCAAGTGGAGAGTATTCCATCACACTCCTGACTTGTGCCTTGTAGATGGTGAACAGGCTTTGCAGAGTCAGGAGGTGAGTTATTTGCCACAGGATTACTAGCCTCTGACCTGCTCTTGTAGCCACGGTATTTATATGGTTACCCCAGTTCAGTTTCTAGTTCAGTTTCTAATCAATGGTAACCCTCCAGGATGTTGATTGTGGGGATTCAGTGATGACAATGTCATTGAACATCAGGGGGAGATGACTAGATTCTTTCTTGTTTGAGATGGCCATTGCCTGGCACTTGAGTGGCACAAAAGTTACTTGCCACTTATCAGCCCAAGCTGGATATTGTCCAAATATTACTGCATCTCGACAAGGTTTGCTTCAGTATCTGAGAAGTCACGAATGGTGCTGAACATTGTGCAATCATCAGTGAACATCCCCACTTCTGACCTTTTGATTGAAGGAAGATCATTGATGAAGCAGCTGAAGATGGTTGGGTCTCGGACACAACCCTGAGGAACTCCTCCAGTGATGTCCTAGAGCTGAGCTGATTGACCTCCAACAACCACAGCCATCTTCCTTTGCGTTAGGTATGACTCCAACCAGCGGAGAGTTTTCCCACTGATTCCTATTGAATCCAGTTTTGCTCGGGCTCCTTGATACCATACTCGGTCAAATCTGCCTTGATGTCAAGGGCAGTCATTGTCACCTCTCATCTTGAGTTCAGCTCTTTTGTCCGTATTTGTACCAAGGCTGTATTGAGAACAAGAGCTGAGTGGCCTTGGCAAAATCCAAACGGAGCGCCAGTGAGCAAGTTATTGCTAAGCAAGTGCTGCTTGATGGCACAGTTAACACCAGGGGAAGTGCTGGCTTCGTGGTAATGTCTCTGGCATAGTAATCCAGAGGACCAGGCTAGTACTCTGGCGACACGATGAAGGTCCATAGGTCACTGACGGCAGCAGCACAGGTAGATAAGGTGGTTAGGAAGGCATATGGGATACTTGCCTTTATTAGCAAATGCATAGAATATAAGAGCAGGGAGGTTATCATCATAATATATAAAACGCTAATTTGGCCACAGCTGGAGTACTGTGTACAGTTCTGGTCACCACACTATAGGAAGGATGTGATTGCACTGGAGAGGGTGCAGAGGAGATTCACCCGAATGTTGCCTGGGTTGGAGAATTTCAGCCATGAAAAAAGACTGAAAAGGCTACGGTTGTTTTCCTTGGAACACAGAAGACTGAGAGAGGACATGATTGAGGTGTACAATATTATGATGGACATCGGTGAGGATAGGTTCGATAGGAAGAAACATTTTTCCCTTAGCGGAGGGGTAATGAACCAAGGGACATAGATTTCAGTTGAGAGCCAGGATGTTTAGGGGGGTTTTGAAGAATTTTCTTTTCATCCAGAGGGTGGTTGGAATCTGGAACGCACTGCCTGAAGACGTGGTGGAGGCAGGAAGCCTCACAACATTTAAAACCTATTTAGATGAGCACTTGAAACGCCATAGTACACAAGGCTACGGGCCAGAAAAATTGGATTCGAATAGTTGGGTGCTGGATGGCCAGCACAGACACGATGGGCGGATGGGCCTGCTAATGTGCTGTGTAACTCTATGACTCTCCGACACACTTGGGCAATTTTCCAGATTGCCGGGGAGATGCCAGTTTTGTAGCTGTATTGGAACAGCTTGGCTAGCGGCGCGGCAAGTTCTGGAGCACATGTCTTCAGTATGTTGTCAGGGCCCATAGCCTTTGCAGTATCCAGTGCCTTCACTCATTTCTTGATATCACGTGGAGTGAATCGGATTGGCTGAAGACTGGCATCTGTGATGCTGGGGACCGCAGGAGGAGGCTGAGATGGATCATCAACTCGGGACTTCTGGCTGATGATTGTTGCAAATGCTTCAGCCTTATTTTTAACACTGATGTGCTGGGCTCTCCCATCACTGAGGATAGGGATATTTGTGGAGCCACCTCCTCCAATTGGTTGCCTAATTGTCCACCACCATTCACGGCTGGATGTGACAGGACTGCAGATCTTAGATCTGATCCGTTGGTTTAGGATCACTTTGCTCTGTCTATCGCATGCTGCTTACGTATTTTGGCATGCAGATAGTCCTTGGTTGTAGCTTCACCAGGTGGACACCTCATTTTGAGGTATGCCTTGTGCTGATCCTGACATGCCCTCCTGCACTCTTCATTGAACCAGGGCTGATCTGCTGGCTTGATGGTAATGGTAGAGTGGGGAATATGTCGGGTCATGAGGCTACAGATAGTGTTTAAGTACAGTTTTGCTGTTGCTGATGACCCACAACGCCTCAGGGATGCCCAGTTTTGAGTTCAAGGATCTGTTTGAAATCTGTCCCATTTGGCACAGTGATAGTGCCAAACAACACGAAGGAGTGTATCTTCAATGTGAAGACGGGACTTTGTCTCCACAAGGACTGTGCGATGGTCACTCCTACCAATACTGTCATGGACAGATGCATCTGTGACCGTTACGTTTGTGAGGACGAGGTCAAATAGGTTTTTCCCTGCTGTTAGTTCCCTCACCACCTGCCGCAGACACAGTCTAGCAGCTATGTCCTTTAGGACTCTGCCAGCTCGGTCTTTAATGGTGCTACCAAGCCATTCTTCCTGATGGACATTGAAGACCCCCACCCAGAGATCATTCTGTGTCCCTGTTACCCACAGTGCTTCTTCCAATTGGTGTTCAACATGGAGGAGTACTGACTCATAAGCTGGGGAAGGGCCATGGGTGATAATCAGCAGGAGGTTTCCTTGCCCATGTTTGACCTGATGCCATGAAGCTTCATGGGGTCTGCAGACAAGGGTCTATCCTGCTGCTGGGAGATGACATACCCGGGATGGTGATGGCACTGTCTGGGACACTGTCTGTAAGCTATGATTCGGTGAGTATGACTATGTTTTCTGCTGCTTGACTTCTCTGTGGGACAGTGCTCCCAGCTTTGGCTCAAGCCCCCAGATGTTTGTAAGGAGGACTTTACAGGGTCGACAGGGCTGGGTTTGTCTTTGTTGTTTCTGGTGCCTAGGTCGATGCCGGGTGGCCTATCCGGTTTCATTGCGTTTCTTAGATTTTGTAGCCGTTTCGCACTACTGAGCAGCTTGCTAGGCCATTTCAGAATCAACCACATTGCTGTGAGTCTGGAGTCACATGTAGGCCAGACCAGGTTAGGATGGCAGATTTCCTTCCCTAAAGGACATTAGTTAACCAGATGTGTTTTTACAACAATTGACATTAGACACTATTAGAATAGATATTTTAATTCTAGAGTTTTATTAAAGATTAATGATGTCAGAGTATGTTTTGTTTTGAAATACAAATAAACTAAAAATTCTCCAAGCAGCGGTTTGTAAGACGTCAGAAATGTAAGGGATTTGGATTGTTTAATTGTCCTGTGGTTTAAAATGTGTATGTGACCAGGAAGGAAATCTGCTATTGTTTGTGCTGATAACAATCCTGAGGCATCTGAAACATCCACAAGGGGTGATGAAATTACTGAAGGAAATGTAAACACATGCTCGCCATCATGGCAGTCTGGACATCTGGATTACGAGTTCAGTGACATTACCACGACACCTCTGTCATTGCCTCACCGCCACACGTTCCTTGATTAAGACACTACATAAAACCTTCCCCTTTGACCAAGCTGTTGGGCATCTGGCCTCATATCTCAAGCTGTGTCACATGTCATTCTTTGCTTTATCATGCTCCTGTGAAGCACCTTGTCATGTTTTATTACATTGAAGGCACTGTATAAATATAAGTTGTTGTTGACGTTTACCAGACATACATGACTTGTCTTGCTGCAGTCCATTTGCTGTCGATTGTTTTTATTCTCAAGCAGCGAATACTTTTGTCCTGGGATGTGAACTCTGGAAATTTCCCACTCAGTGATATTAAAAAGACTGATCAGTAAATACAAAGTTTACTCCATCGCTACTTTTTTAAATCCAGGCGCAACATTTACAACCCTCCAGTCCACTGCCACGACTCCCATCTCCAAGGAGGATTGGAAGATTCTGGCCAGTGCATCTGCTATTTCTACATTTTCCTCCCTTAGCAACCCTCCCACATCCCGTTCAGACTGGGTAAATGTTGCAGTTTATTGTGGCAAAAAAGTGTTGGATTGAAAGGAGTTAACTGAACCTGTTTGTTCAGTGTCTGTAATTAATGTCAGTCTCCATGGACCCTAGTTGTGTCACTTGAGGTTGTTTCTCTTCTATTAATAAGGGACTCCTTTCAATGTGTTATCACATAGTGTCAGCAGGAGCATCCACCCCGGCACTAACAGGGATCAGTGGCTCCAGAGAGTGGGAGAAGATAGATCAAAATCTGAGAACAATAAATTGGAATGTTACAACAATGGATCAGAATCTGAGAACAATAGATTGGAATGTTACAACAATGGATCAGAATCTGAGAACAATAGATTGGAATGTTACAACAATGGATCAGAATCTGAGAACACCAGGTTGGAATGTTATAACAATGGACAGGAGTTTCTCCTCGGATCTTTACTTTCTTTTTACATATTATAATCGGCTACGATTAGAGTATCGGATACTAGTTGCACTTGCGATAATTCAATATATTTACTATCCCATCCTGGCTATTGTTGGTGTCCCAGGTAAGTCACTCTATAAAGCGATTAATTCTATAAGCCACATTTACCTACATTACTGATCTTGCCATTTATTCTGCCCTCCTTGCTGCTGCTGTTATTCCTGGTGAATCTCTACCTCCAGCTATTAGCTGTCAAGCCATTGCTAATTACCGTTCTTGTAATTTCATCGCTCATCTTGGTTGCTGTCTGTGCCCCTGATAAGGCTCTATTTACCGTGAGGAGATCTGTAAAATCTGTTCCACTGAAATACTGTTCTGCAATGTATATTTTGGGAAGACGGAAGCCAGTGTCATTGGTCACAAACTCCATCCCCTGTTTGTGAAACACATTCCCCTCCCTGCATAATGTCTGAGGCTGAACCAGACTGTTTACAACCGCTGTGTTCTATTTATACCTGAGCTGAGTTCATCTCCATGTTCGTTCCATCACCAGCCCTGACGACTACAACCTCTGTAATGTGACCTGGTCCCACCTCTGCCTCAGTCTATTTGCTGAACAAACACTCATCTGTGACAAAAACAAGAAATGCTGGATTCACTCAGCAGGTCTGGCAGCATCTGTGGAAAGAGAAGCAGAGTTAACGTTTCGGGACAGTGACCCTTCTTCGGAACTCATCTGTGCTTTTGTTAAATTCACACTTGACTATTCCAATTCTATCCTGGTCACCCTGCCAGTTATAAACCTCTATAAACCACAGTCAATCCAGAACTCTGCTGCCTGTATCTTAACTCACACCAAATCCCGATCATCCATCACACCTGTGCTCACTGATCTACTTTGGCTCCCGGTCTGGCAGCACCTTAATTTTAAGAATCCCGTTCTTGTGTTTGAATCTCTCCATGACCTCACCCCTCTAAGTAGTCCTATTCCCTGTCCATGCCCATATTCCAGAAAATCTTTTGCCATCAATTCTATTTTCATGTCCCCATTGAAAGTGAATTTCCTTCCCGCTCTATCTCTCCCTGGCGGTGATTTCCAGCTCTTACAGCACCACTGTTGCCCACACTGGAAGCCTGGATCCATAAAAGGGTGTGAGCTGAGCTTCCAACCACTTCCGGCGTGGCCTGCAGCATGGCCTGCACCATGTCCCATGCTGTGCAGTGCTCTATCCCGGGTCAACAATGTGTGCTCTAGTAGCATGAGGAGTTGTGGAATGTCATGTCAAACTGCTATTTCAGCAGCTTTGATGTACGTCTTTGAAACTTTGTCTGTGCATCTCCACTGACTGCCTGTGTTAGTCACTCTCAGCTGAATATACATTTAGCAGCACGAGGAATCCCTCTCTAGTGTTATTTAAAGGTACCAAGCATCCAACTTACAGGTGAGGGGCTTTTGACTTACTTCTGCCATTGTAAAGTTAGTGGATGTGTTGTGGATGGTTTTCTGGAGGTTGTGTTGTGAGCTGCTGCAGACATTAAGAGAGGACAGAGGATTTGGTGACCCAACTCAGGCGAGGAATGGGGACTGTAGTTACAGTGTCTCTGGGTCTGTAACATGACCAACAAATGGAGCAGGGACTGCAGAGAGGGGAAGCTCTGCAAAGAGGGAGGAGTAGGGGGCTCTGACCTACCCACCCTGCGTTTTCCAACAGCACATTTCTTACCTAAACCTAACCCAGGAGCAGGGTGTGAGGTGACTCTGATTTATTAAAGAGGTGGTCACAGAGCTGTATCTCCGCCTGCAACACAACCTGGAGCCTCACACCAAGGTGAAGACGGAGCTGTCAGTGGCTGTTAAGGTCACAGTTTCATTGAACTTCTATGCATCTGGATCTTTCCAGAGTGGAGCGGGTGCCCTATCCAACATACATTCATAGACAGTGATAGTCATAGAATCATTTACCACACAGAAGGTGCCCATTCGGTCCATCGACACAATGCCGACTGTCTCTAGAGCAATTCAGTCATTCCCACTGGCCCGCTCAATCCCCATAGCCTTGCAAGTTCACTTCCTTGATGCGCCCATCCAATTTTCTTTTGAAATTGGAAGGAAGTAAAGCTGGTAACAGGTGGCAAAAAAGTAGAGAGTGACTTTAAAAGGCAGGTGAAACAAAGGTGAGCATCAACCAGAATGAAGAATGTGAAGAAGGCACAGTTAAGGGCACTGTACCTGAATGCACGCAGTATTAGGAACAGGGCAGATGATTTAAAGGCCCAAATAGAGGTAATCGGGTATGGTCTGATTGTCATAAGGGAAATGTGACGACAGGGTGACCAAGGCTGGAACTGAATATTCAAGCATGTTCAACATTTACGAAGGAGATGCAATAGGAATTGCTGTTGCACTGATAATAAGGGATGGGATCAGTACATTAGTAAGGGAGGATCTCAGGTCTGAAGAACAAAATGTAGAATCTGTTTGGGTGCAGCTTAGAAACAGCAAGGGGCTGCAAACATTGGTAAGAGTTGTTTATAGGTTATCCAACAGTAGTGGTAGTGTTGGACATGGCATTAATCAGGAGATTAGAGAATCAAATAGCATGACTAATAAAGTAATCACGGGTGACGTCAATCTTTATACAGACTGGGTAAACCTAATAAGCACTAATACTGTGGAGGACGAGTTTCTGGAGTGGGTTTGGCATGGTTTTTTGGAGCAGTATTTTGAGGAAGCGACCACAGAAAAGTCTATTTTAGAGCTAGAATTATGTAATGAGACAGCGATAATTAATAGTCTTATTGGAAAAGAGCTTTTAGGGATGAGTGTTAGGGATATGTTCCTGTGAAAATGAGGGATAGAAATGGCCAGATTAGGGAACCATGGATGACAGGTGAAATTGTGAAACTAGCTCGAGGAAAAAAGAAGCATACATAAGGTCTAGGCGGCTGAAGAAAGACGAAGCTTTGAAAGAATATCGGGAATGTAGGACCAATCTGAAACGAGGAATTAAGAGGGCTAAAAGGGGTCATGAAATATCTTTAGCAAACAGGGTTAAGGAAAATCCCAAAGCCTTTTATTCATATATAAGGAGCAAGAGGGTAACTAGAGAAAGGATTGGCCCACTCAAGGACAAAGGAGGAAAGTTATGCGTGGCGACAGAGAATATGGGTGAGATTCTAAACGAGTACTTTGCATCGGTATTCACCGAGGAGAGGGACATGACGGATGTTGAGGTTAGGGACAGATGTTTGATTACTCTCGGTCAAGTCGGCATAAGGGGGGAGGAAGTGTTGGGTATTCTAAAAGGCTTTAAGGTGGACAAGTCCCCAGGTCCGGATGGGATCTATCACAGGTTACTGAGGGAAGCGAGAGAGGAAATATTTTAGTTTTAGTTTAGTTTAGAGATACAGCACTGAAACAGGCCCTTCGGCCCACCGAGTCTGTGCCGACCATCAACCACCCATTTCTACTAATCCTACACTAATCCCATATTCCTACCACATCCCCACCTGTCCCTATATTTCCCTACCACCTACCTATACTAGGGGCAGTTTATAATGGCCAATTAACCTATCAACCTGCAAGTCTTTGGCATGTGGGAGGAAACCGGAGCACCCGGAGGAAACCCACGCAGTCACAGGGAGAACTTGCAAACTCCACACAGGCAGCACCCAGAATTGAACCCGGGTCCCTGGAGCTGTGAGGCTGCGGTGCTAACCACTGCGCCACTGTGCCGCCCCTGGGCTCTTAACAGATATCTTTGCAGCATCCTTAAACACGGGTGAGGTCCCGGAGGACTGGAGAATTGCTAATGTTGTCCCCTTGTTTAAGAAGGGTCGCAGGGATAATCCAGGTAATTATAGACCGGTGAGCCTGACGTCAGTGGTAGGGAAGCTGCTGGAGAAGATACTGAGGGATAGGATCTATTCCCATTTGGAAGAAAATGGGCTTATCAGTGATAGGCAACATGGTTTTGTGCAGGGAAGGTCATGTCTTACCAACTTAATAGAATTCTTTGAGGAAGTGACAAAGTTGATTGATGAGGGAAGGGCTGTAGATGTCATATACATGGACTTCAGTAAGGCGTTTGATAAGGTTCCCCATGGTCGGCTGATGGAGAAAGTGAAGGCGCATGGGGTCCAAGGTGTACTAGCTAGATGGATAAAGAACTGGCTGGGCAACAGGAGACAGAGAGTAGCAGTGGAAGGGAGTTTCTCAAAATGGAGACGTGTGACCAGTGGTGTTCCACAGGGATCTGTGCTGGGACCACTGTTGTTTGTGATATACATAAATGATTTGGAGGAAAGTATAGGTGGTCTGATTAGCAAGTTTGCAGACGACACTAAGATTGGTGGAGTAGCAGATAGTGAAGGGTACTGTCAGAGAATACAGTAGAATATAGATAGACTGGAGAGTTGGGCAGAGAAATGGCAGATGGAGTTCAATCAGGGCAAATGCGAGGTGATGCATTTTGGAAGATCCAATTCAAGAGTGAACTATACAGTAAATGGAAAAGTCCTGGGGAAAATTGATGTACAGAGAGATTTGGGTGTTCAGGTCCGTTGTTCCCTGAAGGTGGCAACGCAGGTCAATAGAGTGGTCAAGAAGGCATACGGCATGCTTGCCTTCATCGGACGGGGTATTGAGTACAAGGGTTGGCAGGTCATGTTACAGTTGTATAAGACTTTGGTTCGGCCACATTTTGAATACTGCGTGCAGTTCTGGTCGCCACATTACCAGAAGGATGAGGATGCTTTGGAGAGGGTGCAGAGGAGGTTCACCAGGATGTTGCCTGGTATGGAGGGCGCTAGCTATGAAGAGAGGTTGAGTAGATTAGGATTATTTTCATTAGAAAGACGGAGGTTGAGGGGGGACCTGATTGAGGTGTACAAGATCATGAGAGGTATAGACAGGGTGGATAGCAAGAGGCTTTTTCCCAGAGTGGGGGATTCAATTACAAGGGGACACGAGTTCAAAGTGAAAGGGGAAAAGTTTAGGGGGGATATGCGTGGAAAGTTCTTTACGCAGAGGGTGGTGGGTGCCTGGAACGCGTTACCAGCGGAGGTGGTAGACTCGGGCACGATAGGGTCTTTTAAGATGTATCTGGACAGATACATGAATGGGCAGGAAGAAAAGAGATACAGACCCTTAGAAAATAGGCGACATGTTTAGATAGAGGATTTGGATCGGCGTAGGCTTGGAGGGCCGAAGGGCCTGTTCCTGTGCTGTAATTTTCTTTGTTCTTTGTTTTTTGAGTGACCATAATATTACAACATTTCAAATTGCTTAACAGTGAAGTAGTTCAATCTAAAGCGTGACTGAGGTGGATTGGAAAAATACATTGAAAGGTATGAAATTACATCGGCAATGGATAGTCTTTAAAGGAATATTACGTCGTCTACAGCAACTATACATTCTTGGAAGGCGCAAAAAACCCAAAAGTCAAGGCAGTCAACCGTGGATAACAAAGGAGGTTAAGATGATGTTCAATGTGGGAAAGTAAGGTAATCCACTTTGGTCGGAAGAATGAAAAGGCAGATTATTATTTAGATGGAGGAAAACTACAAAACACTGCAGTACAGAGTGAGCTGGGTGTTCTTGTGCCTGAAACACAAACGGTTAGAATGCAGGTGCAGCAAGTAATTAGGAAGACGAATGGAATTTTGGCCTTTATTACTCAGGGGTTAGAGTTTAAAAATAGGGAAGTATTGTTCCAACTGTACAGAGTATTGGTGAAGCCTGACCTGGAGTACTGTGTACAGTGTTGGTCCCCGTATTTAAAGAAGGATGTACTAGCATTGGAGGCAGTTCAGAAAACGTTCACTGGGCTGATTCCTGGGATGAAGGAGTTGCCTTATCAAGAGCAGCTAAACAGTTTAGGCCTGTATTCTCTTGAGTTTCGAAGAACGAGAGGTGATCCCATTGAAACTTACAAAATACTTAAAGCGATAGACAGGGTCGATGCAGGTAGGATGTTTCCCCGAGTTGGGGAGTCTAGAACCAGGGGACACAATGTCAAAATAAGGCAGAAGCCACTAAGGACGGAGATGAGGAGAAATGTCTTTACTCAGAGGATTGTGAATCTTTGAAATTCCCTACCCCAGAGGACTGTGGAAGCTTTGTCATTGAGTATGCCTAAAGTGGTGATTAACAGATTTCTAAATACAAATGACCGAAGTGATATGAGGATAGTGTCGGGGAAAAGACATTGAAATGGAAGGTCAGTCATGATTATATTAAATGGTGGGGCAGTCTCGATGGTCAGAGTGGACGACGGCTGCTCCTATGTCCCTACTCTACCATTGGTGGCTGTGCCTTCAGCCTAAGCTCTGGACTCTCTCCCTGAACCATAAATACAGTAAGTTTCACAGAGTCCGGTTTTAGGGAGCACTGCTTGTGCAGAGAAGTCAATGCAGTCAAGTTAATGAGTGACTGAATCTTAAAGGTCTAAGAGTTGTGGTAAATGATTGTTTTTCAGGCTGCAGAAAGGTAGACAGTGGTGTTCCCCAAGGGTCAGTGCTAGGACCACTGATTTTTTATTGATATGTATTAGTGATTTGGATTTTGGAAGAAAGAGCAATATTTCAAAATTTGCTGATGATAGCAAACTTGGAGGCAGGGCTGACAGTGAGGTTGATACTGATCAATGTAACAGGATATAGATTTGCGAGCAGAATGGGAAGGCAAGAGGCAGATAGAATTTAATACAGACAAGTGTGAGGTGATACATTTTATCAGAAGTAACTGGGAGAGGCAATATACCATTAATGATGCAGTTCTAAAGAAAGTGCAGAGACAGAGGGACATGGGGTTCATGTACATAGATCCCTGAAGGTGGCAGGACATATTGAGAGAGTCGTTAGTGAGGCATATGGGATCTTGGGCTTCATAAATAGAGGTAGTGAATACAGAAGAAGGAAAGTTATGCTGAACCTTTATAAAGTTCTGGTTAGTCCACAACTGTATTACTGCATCCAGTTCTGTTCACCACACTTTAGGAAGGATGTGAGGGTCCTTCACAGGGTGTAAAGGAGATTTACCAGAATGGGTCCAGAGCTGGAGGATTTTGGTTACAAGGTTAGTCTGGAAAAGCTGGGATTGTTTACCTTGTAGTAAAGGAGATTGAGGGGAGATTTGATAGAGGTATACAAGATGATGACATGTTTGGATAAGGTAGACAGGAAAAGATGTTCCCATTAGTTAATGGTGCAAGGACTAGAGTTAAGGTTGTGGGCAAGAGATACAGGGGGATGTGAGGAACAACATTTTTACACAGCGAGAGGGAATGGCCTGGAAATCACTGCCTACGAGGGTGGTGGAAGCAGAGATGGTGAATGATTTCAAAAGGATAATGGATGGACACTTGAGGGAAATAAACTTGCAGGAATATGGAGACAGAGCTGGGGAATGAGACTGACTGGATTTATCTAGGAAGAGCTGATTTGGACTCGATGTGCCGAATGGCCTCATTCTGTGCTGAAATAACTACGACTCCACGACTCTCTGACAGAAGAATACTATTACTACTGATTTCCTATACTGGGAAAGTGTATAATGGACTGGACAGTATCACCCTATTAAACCCCATAATGTAAGTGAAATGTTTGATGTCCCAGAACGTGGTTAACAAATGTCTTTCACAAACAAAGTAAATCAGATCAGGCCCACTCACAATTCTGGATCATTCACAATGGGGAGTAGTTTCTCCTGGTTTTCTCTACATAGGACAGCAGCCAGGCTTTTTTTTCTGAGTCCCCCACCTCCAGGTGGCAAGTCTTGTCAGGGTTAGGTGAGATAAGACACGTTGCCTGGGCGACAGCTTTCTTCAATTTTGTTACTGCTTCCGTGCTCTCTTCAGTCTAACCGGGTTACACCTGGTCATCATCACCATTAGGTAGTTTATAAAGAGGAGTCACAGTCTCTGAAAATCGAGGGATGAGAGTCTGCTGATGCCTCCCAGCCTGAGGATAGGACACAGGGCAGTCTTTGAGGTGAAAAGGGGTACACACTGGATGAGGGTCCACTGATACCCCACATGCCTGAGGAGAGGAAACAGGGCAGTCTTTGAGGTGGAAAACGGTAGACACTGGATGATAGTCCACTGATACCCAACCAGCCTGAGGATAGAACACAGGGCAGTCTTTGAGGTGGATTGGGGTGGACACTGGATGAGGGTCCACTGATACCCCACCAGTCTGAGGATAGGACACAGGGCAGTCTTTGAGGTGGAAAAGGGTAGACACTGGATGAGGGTCCACTGATACCCAACCAGCTTGAGGAGAGGACGCAGGGCAATCTTTGAGGTGGAAAAGGGTAGACAATGGATGATAGTCCACTGATACCCAACCAGCCTGAGGATAGAACACAGGGCAGTCTTTGAGGTGGATTGGGGTGGACACTGGATGAGGGTCCACTGATACCCAACCAGCCTGAGGATAGGACACAGGGCAATCTTTGAGGTGGAAAAGGGTAGACACTGGATGATAGTCCACTGATACCCAACCAGCCTGAGGATAGAACACAGGGCAGTCTTTGAGGTGGATTGGGGTGGACACTGGATGAGGGTCCACTGATACCCAACCAGCCTGAGGATAGAACACAGGGCAATCTTTAAGGTGGAAAAGGATAGACACTGGGTAAGGTCCACTGATACCCCACTTGCCTGAGGATCGGACACAGGGCAGTCTTTGAGGTGGACAGGGGTGGACACAGGATGAGAGTCCACTGATACCCAACCAGCCTGAGGATAGGACACAGGGCAGTCTTTGAGGTGGAAAAGTGTAGACACTGCATGAGGGTCCACTGATACTCCACCAGTCTGAGGTTAGGACACAGGGCAGTCTTTTAGGTGGAAAAGGGTAGACACTGGGTAAGGTCCACTGATACCCCACTTGCCTGAGGATAGGACACAGGGCAGTCTTTGAGGTGGACAGGGGTTGACAGTCGATGAGGGTCCACTGATACCCCACCAGTCTGAGGATAGGACACAGGGCAGTCTTTGAGGTGGACAGGAGTAGACACTGGATGGTCTCGACCTGATGTTGGTCTGGGCTGATGCTGGATGATACAATCTGGACACCTGGAATGGTGACACGATGTTACACCAGCTGGGCCTTACGTGGATGGTCTTTTAGTCCAGCTCCCAAAGTAAGTGCAGTAGTTCCTGTAAAAGAGTTAAATGTGTGGACACGGTCTGTGGTGATGAGGAGGAGATCATCGACATATTGCAGAGAGCAGGAAGACTGAAAAACTCATAAGGGCCCCGGCTATACGTTTGTGTAAAATAGTGGGGTTATTATGGATCCCCTTGTGACAGACATGTCCAGGTGTATCTCTGGTCCTCAGAACTAAATGTGAATTTAATTTGTTTCCCTAGTTTTACTGGGATACTCCAATAACTATTAGAGATATCCAGGGTGCTGAAGACACCCCTCCTGCTGGGAATCCGGGAGAGTAGGGTGGGTGTCTCTCAGACAACCAGGTTCACACTGGGGTGACTGAGTTGAGTTTGTGGTGGTCAATCGTCAGTCACCAGCTGCCATCCGGTTTTCTCACCGGCCAAATCAAGCAGTGAATAGTGAATGTGTCTTTGTGAACTACACCCTGGTATAACAATGATTGATGATGTCTGGAATATATGATATAATCTCAGCTCGGTAAGAATACTGCTTCATGGATCATGCAATGGTCAGTCAATTTCTTCCGGTCTGCTCATGTTTCCACAGTTATCTTTATGGGTTGTGAATACACTCAGGACCGACTCCAGAATCACCTGTACCTCAGGGTGATCAGAGGTGTCTGATTCACACTCCTCTGATATTTTAATCATGAATATTGAGGTTACACTGGACACCAGAGTAGGGGTATGTTTTAATGTTCTAAAATATACAAATACAGGGATAATCAATTACTGCTGATAACCTTTGAGCACATTACTGCCCAGTAGTCCCTGTCCATTATACAGGATCATAGAAAAGGGAGGCAGGACTTTGACATGAACTCTGTTCCCTCTCCTATGCCACTGTACGATCTGATCCAGGGTTACAGATTACCCAAAAGGTGGTCGAAGGGTCACTAGAAGTTTATTGAGGAGTAACAGTTCAAATGCAGCACAGGATCAGAATAGACATAGTAGACATACGACCTGTGACTGGTGACAAAGGTTTTCTGGCTATGGATCAGATGTTAGAAGCTGTTATTATGGACGTTTATAGCAGGGCACGTAGAGAAATACAAAGTGATCAGGCAGTGTCAGCATGCTTTTGTGAAAGGAAAATCTGGTTTAACTAATTTATTGGAGTTCTTTGAAGAAATTACATGTTCTGTGGATAAAGGGGGACCGTTGGATGTAATGTAGTTAGATTTCCAGAAGACACTTGATAACGTGTCACATCAATGGTCATTGCAGAAACTAAATGCTAATGGTGTAAGGGGTAATATATTGACATGGATAGAAAATTGGCTATCCAACAGAAAACAGAGAGTAGGCAAAATGGGTCATTTTCTGTTTGGTAAAATGTAACGAGTCGTGTGCCACAGAGATCAGTGCTGGGGACGTAACTTTTTACAATTTATATGAATGACTTGGATGAAGGGACTCAAGGTATGGTTGCTAAATTTTCTGATGACACAAAAACAGAAAGGAACGAAAGTTGTCAAGAGGGCATAAGTGGGCTACAAAGGGATAGAGGTAGCTTAGGTTAGTGGGCAAAGATGTGGCAAATGGAGGATAACGAGGGAAAATGTGGAATTGTCCATTTTATAGGAAGAATATAAAACAAACATATTATCTGAATGGTGAGAGATTGCAGAGCTGGACGATGCAGAGGAACTGGGTGTCTTAGTGCATGAATTGTATAAGGTTATTATGCAGGTACAACAGGTAATTAGGAAACTAATCCAATGTTATCATGTATTACAGAAGGAATTGAATACAAAAGTATGGAGGTTATGTTTCATTTATACAGGACATTGGTGAGACCACATCTGGAGTTCTGTGCAGCTTACTGGTCTCCTTATTTAAGGAGGATGTAAATGTGTTGAAAGCAGTACAGAGAATGTTTACTAGACTAATACCTGGAATGGGTGGGTTGTCTTATGAGGAAAGGTTGGACAGGCTAGGCTTATATCATTTGGAGTTTAGAAGATGAAAAGGCGACTTGATTGAAACGTAAGATTCTGATTGTGGGATAGAGTAGGTGAGGGCAACAGAGAGAGAAACAGAGCGAGAGAGAGAGAGAGACAGAGAGAGAGAGAGAGAGACAGCTCAGCTCATCTGCTGCTGAAACCCTCATCCATGCGTTTGTTACCTCGAGACTTGACTATTCTAACACACTCCTGGCTGCTCTCCCACATTCTACGATCTATAACCTTGTGGTCATCTAAAACTCTGCTGCAATCTTCTAATTTACACCAAATTCTGTTCACCCAACATCCCTGTGCTCACTCACCTACATTGGCTCTTGGTTCGGTAACACCTCAATTTTAATATTCCCATCATGGGATCAAATCCCCCCATGTCCACATCCCTCTGATTATCTCAATCCCCTGTCCATTTCCAATATTCCTCAAACTTGTTAATCTTAAAGTCTTTTTATAATTCCATTTTTAAAGTGAGTTTCTTTCCCTCTTTCTCTCTCCCTGCCCACACATTTCATCTCTCCTGCTCCACTGGTGCTGTGGAAGTTTGGATCCACAAAATGGTGTGAGCTGTACTGCCGGTCACATCCAGCACATTGTACAGGACACCCAGGCTGGCCGGGGTGATAGCGTGGGTGTAACCTGTGTGTGTCTGTAGTGTGAGGAGGGGTCTGAATTGACGTCAATCAGTCATTCCAGCAGCTTTGATGTACGTCTTTGAAACTTGGTCTGTGCATGTCCACTGACCACCTGTGTTAGTCATTCTCAGCTGAACATACATTCAGCAGCATAAGGAATCCCTTCTAGTGTTATTTAAAAGGACCAGGCATCCAACTTACAGGTGAGGGGCTTTTGACTTACTTCTGCGATTGTAAAGTTAGTGGAGGTGCTGTGGATGGTTTTCTGGAGGTGTGTTGTGAGCTGCTGCACACATTCAGGGAGGATAGAGGATTTGGTAACCCAACTGTGGACAAGGTATGTGGACTGTAGTTACAGTGTCTCTGGGTCTGTTACACGACCAACAAATGGAGCGGAGGCTGCAAATAGGGAAAGCTCTGTAAAGTGGGAGGAGTAGGGGGCTCTGCCCTACCCACCCCGGGTTCTACAAGAGCAAAAAAAGCAGTGGTCCTAATACCGAGCCCGAGGGAACACCACTCCCATCGAGTCTGAACAACAACCTTTCACCACTTCTCTCTGTTTACTGTTCATTAGCCAATGTTATATCCACACTGTCACTGTCCCTTTAAACCATAGGGTTCAGATTTCCTAACCTGTCTCTTGAATGACACTTGATCAAACACCTTTTGAAAATCCATATCTATAACTTTAATCAGACCACCCTCAGCAACCTTCTCCATTGTTTTATCAAAGAACGCCATCAAATTTAACTCAGCACCACCTCTCTCCACTCTTCCACTGTTGTTAAATTATCAGACTGCTTATCCGACATCCAGTACTGGATGAGCAGAAATTTCCTCCAATTAAATATTGGGAAGACTGAAGCCATTGTTTTCACTCCCCACTCCAACTCTGATTCCTTGCTATTGATTCCATCCCTCTCCCTGCTAACAATCTGAGATTCAGACAGTCTGTTTGCAACCTTGGTGTCACATTTCACCACAAAATGATCTTTAACCTCATTTTCAGGATATCATTACAGCCGCCTATTTCCACCTCAGTAACATCACCTGACTTCACCCCTGTCTCAGCCCATCTGCTGCTGAAATCTCATTCATGCCTGCGGCACCTCTCGATGTGATTATTCCAACTCACTCCTGGCTGATCTCCCAAATTCTACTCTCTGTAAACTTGAGGTCATCCAAAACTCTGCTGCCCATGTCTTAGCTCACACCAAGTCCCGTTCATCTATCACTGACCGACATTGGCTCCCAGTCAAGCAATGTCTTGATTTTAAAATTCTTATCCTTGTTTTCAGATCCCTCCATGGCCTCGCCCCCCGCCCCATATCTCTGTAATCTCCTCCACCTCCACAACCCACCGAGATATATGTGCTCCTCTAATTCCGGCCTCTTGTGCACCCGGATTTTAATCACTGCACCACTGGCGACTAGGTCTTCAGCTGCCTAGGCCCAAAGTTCTGGAATATCCTCACTGCACTGTTTTTTATTTTCATTCGTTCATGGGATGTGGGTGTCACTGACAAGGCCAGCATTTTTTGCCCATCTCTAATTGCCCTTGATGACTGAATGGTTTGCTGGACCTTTCAGAATTCACTTTAGAGTCAACCACATTGTTGTGGGTCTGGAGTCACATGGAGGCCAGACCGTATAAGGATGGCAGATTTCCATTGCTGAAGAACATCAGTAAGCCAGGCTGTTTTTTTAATGATGATCATTGATAGCATCATGGCACCATTGCTGAGAATAGTTTTCAAATGCAGATTTGTATTAATTAATTGAATTTTAGCACATATTGAATTTTAAATTGCACCAGTTACCACGGTGGGATTTGAACACATGTCCTCCGAGAATCAGCCTGAGCCTCAGTATTACAATTTTGGTAATAGTCCCACTCTGCTACGGTCACCGCCTTTCCGTCTCGCTTTCCTCCTTTCAGGTACTCCTTAAAACTTATCTCTTTGTTCAAGCTTTTGGACATCTGATCTAATATCGCCTGTTGTGTCTCAGTGTCATACTTTGCTTCATAATGATCCTGTGAAGTACTTTGGCATGTTTTATAACATTAAAAGCACTATATAAATATAAGTTGTTGTTGAGGTTTGCCAGTCATGCTTTGACATCACCATATCCCTCCTGCTGTCTATTTATTATTCCATGTTTTTCAAAGCAATGAATATATTTGTCCTGGGTTATGAAATTTCCCCATCAGTGATATTAAACTGTCTGGTCAGTAAATACAGTGTCTACCCCATCTCTCCTTTTTTTCAAATAGGGTGTAACATTTACAACCCTCCAGACCTCTGTCACAACTCCCATATCCAAGGAGGATTGAAAGATTCTGTCCAGTGCCTCCGATATTCCCACCTTTCCTTCCCTCAGCATCTCTCATACATCCCATCCAGACAGGATAAATGTTCTACTTTATTGTGGTACAAACAGTGCTGGACTGAAAGGGGTTAACTGAACCTGTTTGTTCAGTGACCGGAATTAATGTCAGTCTCCATGGACCCTAATTGTTTCACTGGAGGGTTTCCATCTTCTATTAATATGGGAGTCATTTCAATGTATTATCACATAGTGTCAACAGGAGCATCAAACCCGGCAGTAAGAGGGACCAACAACTCCAGACAGAGGGAGAGGATAGATCAGAATCTGAGAACAGTAGATTGTAATGTTACAACAATGGGTCAGAATCTGAAAACAATCGATGGGAATGTTACAACAATGGACAGGAGTTTCATCTGGCAATTTGACGATCTTTCCACATATTATGACTTGTACTCATTAGACTATCGGATCTTTTTAGCTCTTCAGGTTATTCAATATATTTACTATCCCATCCTCGCTATTGTTGGTGTTCCTGGTAAGACTCTTTATCCAGCTATTAATTCTATAAACCGTGTTTAACTGAATTACTGCCCCTCTCATTTTCTCATCCCTCTTTGCTGTTGTTGTTACTCCTGGTGAGTCTTTGATAAAGGCTGTAAACTCTACGAAGCATTGCTAATTTTGTTACTGGTTGTGTAATTTTCGCTCTTGGTGTTGCTTCTTTTAATGTTCCTGGTAAGACCCTATATAGAGCTAGCAGATCCTTGTTGTGCCTAATTTGCACTTTCTCTTCAAGAATTCACAGAAGCAGACTGGTGGAAGGTATATCAATGTTTATTCACGCATTAAATCATCAGGTACAAGCACTAAATACTTGCACGTTATACTACCCGTCAAGTCACGAGGTGATCAGTCTCAGACTATCGGCTGCCCTTTTGTTCTCTGAGTCCTTGACACAGGGAACCTTCTTGACTGTTCTTCCCTGGGGCTCTCGTGCCGTCACCAATTTCAGCCATTGTCTACTGTGAGTCTAATCATATCTCGTGTCCATAGCAACTCTTTTATCTGGTTTGTGCAAGGATACTGTCTGGTAGAATCTCTCTCTTGTTTCAGCCTGTTTTTCTGTACTGTCTGCAATTCCTTGGCCATCTGTTTGCTGTGCTCCTTTCTATCCAGCCCCCACTATGTTTCAAAACTTTGTGCATTGTTGTGTAACGAGTCCCTTTGTTTCAACGAAGTTCTTATGTGTTTTTACTGAGTCTACAGCCCTCCCCGCCCTCCTTTGATCCTGCAGAGCTATGCACAAGGGATCACACTCTCCTGTCTCTTAGGTAGTACACTTGTGCAATTACAATTTCATTGTTAACGCAATATCCTAAGTAGTGTAATGTTAAAGAAAGCACAATTTACACATCATTGTTACATAATTAATCACTTGTGTGATCATAATACAGTCGCAATTTAATTTGTAGAATACATTTGTCATTCATTAATTCATTTTAAGTATCTACCAATAGTTATAAAACTACCCTCGTGTTACATATTTCATTGTCTATCTTTTTATAGAACAAGTTTGAATACTGATTGCCTTTAAGGTAGCTGTCCAGCCTGTGTTCATACATCCTCGCACATTCCTTAATTAATTTCTTAAGTTTCCGAATTAAGTATGTCACATATATCACCATGATACCCGAAACAACGATCAGGACATGGGAAATAATTGTAAACCAGGGGTGTATCTGCACGTTTGACCCCAAGTTCCATAAGCCCTCCCACCAGGTAGAATCATTTATCTCGTCAATCTCATCTTGTATTATCTTCCACTGTTGTTCCAGATTGTAGTACACTACAGCAATGGTTTCTAGTTGCTGCCTCTCTTGACCCAAACGTATGGGCAATGGCTGAATAGTATATTCATATTCCCGGAGGTAATTTATCAAGTCGTCCTTTACACTTTGTGTAACAGTTATCGTTTCTGTCTTTCTTTTCTGTATTCTACAAATCCATCTTCTCTACTCTAGTTGGTATTTGTGGGTAAAAAAGAAACGTACTTTTCCTCACCAGACAAATCCGGTTATGTCCATACTGGTACTCCTTCATCGTGGTGGTCAAGCAATATCTCCCCTTTGCCTTATAGGCCACATGGGTTAACCTGATAATGCCTTCTTAGTTTCCATGGTGCAATTTACAGTGGTATTAAATCCACACTTCTATTCTGCTGTTTTATATGTATGTATATATATATATATACTGACAGTATGTCCGTGTGTTACAGTTTGACCGAGTACCTACCTCTGTGGTGAGGACACATGACCACCTGGTTTTCCAGACTACACTTAGACAAAGTTGTCCCAATTATCTCCTTTCCAATTTTCACAACATAGGTCAATATATCATAGTATTTTCTGTAATCCTTTCCCCTTTCCTCGCTGCATCTACTATTCTCTGCAGTAATGGGGCAGATGGAAAAGGTTTGCCATCTGCTGACACAAAACCTCTCACTTCCCACAGAGGTAGGCACTCGGTCAAACTGTTACACACGTACATACTGTCAGAATTTATATCAAGCAGTGGGGGAAACATGTGTGGTTCTGTCACCACAAAACGACTGCAGCTAGTTCTGAACACCCCCCGTCGTCAATAAGTCACTAAAGACAAACAAGCAGGTTCAGCAAGCAATAATATTTGAGTACAGAAGTAGTGAAGGCTTACTTCAATTGTACAGAACCTTGGTTAGACCTCACCTGGAGTACTGTGTGCAGTTTTGGTCCCTTTACCCGAGGAAGGATATTATTGCCATCGAGAGAATGCATGAAAGGTTCACCAGACTTGTTCCTGGGTTGGAAGGACTGTCCTATGAAGAGTGATTGGGCAAACTGGGCGTGTAGTCTCTCGAGTTTCGAAGAATGAGAGGGTATCTCTTTGAAACCTACAAAATATTTAAAGGGATAGACAGGGTAGATGTAGGTAATATGTTCCCCAAGGTTGGGGAGACTAGAATCAGCAGACACACTTTCAAAATAAGACGGAAGCCACTTAGGACTGAGCTGAGGAGACATTTCTTTACTCAGAGGATTGTGAACTTTCGGAATTCTCTGCTCCAGAGAGTTGTGGAAGCTCAGTGATTGAGTCTTCTTAAAGTAGAGATTGACAGATTTCTAAGTACCACTGACAGAGAGGGATATGGGGATAATGTGGGAAAAAGGCATTGAAGTGGATGATCAGCCACTATCATATTGAATGGCAGAGCAGGCTTGATGGGCTGAATGGCCTATTTCTGCTCCTATGTTCCTAAGCTGCTTAACTCATTCAGACTCGAGGCAGTTTAGTCAGGCTGCTTTTGGAGCGTTTGGAATTTTTACTGGAACACCTCTGGTACTATCTCATATGCGCCCAGGATAGAATTTTTAGTTATCTCATAATCTGATGAACTTTCATCTGACAACAATGAATAAACCTCATGGGCTTTTCCTGTTACTTTGTTTTGTAAAAACAGTATCTAGTTCTCTGCCAGCCATTTCAGCTGCTTTGCAAGCTTTTCAAAAGTGATGAAAAATTCTGCCACATCCTCCTCATTCAACTTTAGAATGAACTGGGTGAACTTTAAGAGATCAGCACATTGTCCTGGGCGAGGGGCGCTCCCTCACTAGCTGTGTCTTCACTCGGTGTACTGGGTCTTCCTCTAGTTGTTTGAGCCGCCTTAACTCCCTTTCCTCCTTCTCCTTCTGCAACACTCTTATTTTTTCCCTTTCTTGACAATCACTCTGCTCTTTCTTGCTCTCTCTGGAATTCTAATTCGAGTCTATTCTGTTCTAGTTTTACCTTAGCGAACAATACCCAACCTGTTAGTGATCTAAACCTGTTTGAATATTCAGCTTCAAGTGAAAAATGGTTGGCCACAAGTCTTAGGATTTCGGGTTTCCTAGCTTTTGGACAGAGAGTAATCCCTAACTGTCCAGCTACATTACTCAACTTTTCAACAGAGAGAGCTTTTAACATGTCCCGAGTTACTTCACTCTGTATGTCACTCCTTTTTGCCAATGTAACTCCTTTACTCAAAAAGGGAGGGAGACAGAAACTACAGGCCAGTTGGCTTCACATCTCTCTTGCGGGAAATGTGAGACGTAATTATTAAAAACGTAATCGCAGACAGTCAGAAAAAAATCAAAGTAATCAGGCAGAGTCAGCATGGTCTTCAGAAAGGGAAATCGTGTTCAATCAATTTGTTGGAGTTCTTCGAAGTAGTAACATGTACTGTGGAGAAAGGGGAACCAGTGGATGTACTGTACTTAGATTTCCAGAAAGCATTTGATCAGGTGCCAGATCAAAGGTTAATGTGGAAATTAAAAGCTTATAGTGTAGGGGGTAACACACTGGCATTGATAGAGGATTGAACAAGAACAATGAACAAAGAACAGTACAGCAAAGGAACAGGCCATTCGGCCCTCCAAGCCTGCGCCGATCTTGATGCCTGCCGAAACTAACACCTTCTGCACTTACGGGGCCCATATCCCTCTATTCCCTTCCTAGTCATATATTTGTTAGGATGTCTCTTAATCGTCGTTATCATATCTGCTTCCACCACCTCCACCGGCAACAAGTTCCAGGCACTCACCACCCTCTGTGTAAAAAACCTGCCTCGCACATCCCCTCTAAACTTTGCCCCTCGCACCTTAAACCTATGTCCCCGAGTAACTGACTCTTTCACCCTGGGAAAAAACTTCTGACTATCCACTCTGTCCATGCCGCTCATAACTTTGTAAACCTCTATCATGTCGCCCCTCCACCTCCGTCGTTCCAGTGAAAACAATCGGAGTTTTTCCAACCTCTCCTCATAGCTAATGCCCTCCAGACCAGGCAACATCCTGGTAGACCTCCTCTGTACCCTGTCCAAAGCCTCCACGTCCTTCGGGTAGTGTGGCGACCAGAATTGCACACAATATTCTAAGTGTGGCCTAACTAAGGTTCTGGACAGCTGCAACATGACTTGCCAATTTTTATACTCTGTGCCCCGACCAATGAAGGCAAGCATGCCGTATGCCTTCTTGACTAGCTTATCCACCTGCGTTGCCACTTTCAGTGACCAGTCGAACTGTACGCCCAGATCTTTCTGCCTATCAATACTCCTAAGGGTTCTGCCATTTGCTGAATACCTCCCATCTGCATTAGACCTTCCAAAATGCATTACCTCACATTTGTTTGGATTAAACTCCATGTACAATTTCTCTGCCCAAGTCTCCAACCGATCTATATCCTGCTGTATCCTCTGACAATCCTCATCATTATCTGCAACTCCACCAACTTTTGTGTCATCTGCAAACTTACCAATCAGACCAGCTACATTTTCCTCCAAGTCATTTATATGTACTACAAACAGCAAAGGTCCCAGCACTGATCCCAGCGGAACACCGCTAGTCACATCCCTCCATTCAAAAAAACACTCATCCACTGTTACCCTCTGTCTTCTGTGACCAAGCCAGTTCTGTATCCATCTTGCCAGCTCACCTCTGATCCCGTGTGACTTCACCTTCTGCACCAGTCTGCCATGCAGGACCTTGTCAAAGGCTTTACTAAAGTCCATACAGACAACATCCACCGTCCTTCCCTCATCAATCATCTTCGTCATTTTCTCAAAAAACTCAATCAAATTAGTAAGACACGACCTCCCCCTCACAAAACCATGCTGTCTCTCGCTAATAAGTTCGTTTGTTTCCAAATGGGAGTAAATCCTGTCCCGAAGAATCCTCTCTAATAGTTTCCCTACCACTGACATAAGGCTCACCGGCCTATAATTTCCTGGATTATCCTTACCCCTCTTCTTAAAAAAAGGAACAGCATTGACTATTCTTCAGCCCTTTGCGACCTCCCCTGTTGCCAGTGAGGATGCAAAGATTTCTGTCAAGGCCCCAGCAATTTCTTCCCTTGCCTCCCTCAGTATTCTGGGGTAGTTCCCATCTTGTCCTGGGGACTTATCTACCTTAATACTTTGCAAGACACCCATCACCTCCTCCTTTTTGATAATGAGATGACTGAGACTATCTGCACTCCCTTCCCTCGGCTTATCATCCACTCCTTCTCCTTGGTGAATACTGATGCAAAGTACTCATTTCGCACCTCACCCACTTCCTCTGGCTCCACGCATAGATTCCCATCGCTGTCATTGAGTTGGCCAACCCTTTCCCTGGTTACCCTCTTGCTCATTATATATGTATAAAAAGCCTTGGGATTTTCCTGAATCCTTTTCACCAATTACTTTTCATGACCCCTTTTAGCCCTCCTAACTCCTTGCTTAAGTTCCTTCCTACTATCCTTATATTCCTCAAGTGCTTCAGCTGTTCCTTGCCTTCCAGCCCTTACAAATGCTTCCTTTTTCTTTTTGACTAGGCTCACAATATCCCGTGTTATCCAAGCTTCCCAAAACTTGCCAAACTTCTCTTTCTTCCTTACAGGAACATGCTGGTCCTGGATTCTAATCAACTGACGCTTGAAAGGCTCCCACATGTCAGAATAAAAGCAAAATACTGCGGATGCTGGAAATCTGAAACAAAAACAAGAAATGCTGGATTCACTCAGCAGGTCTGGCAGCATCTGTGGAAAGAGAAGCAGAGTTAACGTTTCGGGTCAGTGACCCTTCTTCGGAACTGACAAATATTAGAAAAGTCACAGATTGTAAACAAGTGAGGTGGGGGTTGGGCAAGAGATAACAAAGGAGAAGGTGCAGATTGGACCAGGCCACATAGCTGACCAAAAGGTCACGGAGCAAAGGCAAACAATATGTTAATGGTGTGTTGAAAGACAAAGCATTAGTACAGATTAGGTGTGAATATACTGAATATTGAACAGCAGCAAGTGCAAACCTGAAGAAAAACAACCTGAAAAAAACAGTGGGTAAGCAAACTGAACAAACTAAGATGAAATGAAATAAATGCAAAAAAAGATTGTAAAAAATGTAAAAAGGAATGTATAAAAAAAGGAAGAAAAAATAACTAAAAATGACTAAAATTGAAAGTAAAGTGGGGGGCTGTCATGTTCTGAAATTATTGAACTCAATGTTCAGTCCGGCAGGCTGTAGTGTGCCTAATCGGTAGATGAGATGCTGTTCCTCGAGCTTGTGTTGATGTTCACTGGAACACTGCAGCAATCCCAGGACAGAGATGTGAGCATGAGAGCAGGGGGGAGTGTTGAAATGGCAAGCAACCGGAAGCTCAGGGTCCTGCTTGCGGACTGAGCGGAGATGTTCCACAAAGCGGTCACCCAGTCTGCGCTTGGGGCGGAGATGTTCCGCAAAGCGGTCACCCAGTCTGCGCAGACTGGGTGACCGCTTTGCGGAACATCTCCGCTCAGTCCGCAAGCAGGACCCTGAGCTTCCGGTTGCTTGCCATTTCAACACTCCCCCCTGCTCTCATGCTCACATCTCTGTCCTGGGATTGCTGCAGTGTTCCAGTGAACATCAACGCAAGCTCGAGGAACAGCATCTCATCTACCGATTAGGCACACTACAGCCTGCCGGACTGAACATTGAGTTCAATAATTTCAGAGCATGACAGCCCCCCACTTTACTTTCATTTTTAGTCATTTTTAGTTATTTTTTCTTCCTTTTTTTTTACATTCCTTTTTACATTTTTTACAATCTTTTTTTGCATTTATTTCATTTCATCTTAGTTTGTTCAGTTTGCTTACCCACTGTTTTTTTCAGGTTGTTTTTCTTCAGGTTTGCACTTGCTGCTGTTCAATATTCACACCGAATCTGTACTAATGCTTTGTCTTTCAACACACCATTAACATATTGTTTGCCTTTGCTCCGTAACCTTTTGGTCAGCTATGTGGCCTGGTCCAATCTGCACCTTCTCCTTTGTTATCTCTTGCCCAACCCCCACCTCACTTGTTTATAATCTGTGACTTTTCTAATATTTGTCAGTTCCGAAGAAGGGTCACTGACCCGAAACGTTAACTCTGCATCTCTTTCTACAGATGCTGCCAGACCTGCTGAGTGAATCCAGCATTTCTTGTTTTTGTCCCACATGTCAGATGTTGATTTACCCTCAAACAGCCACCCCCAATCTAAATTCTTCAGTTCCTGCCTAATATTGTTATAATTAGCCTTCCCCCAATTTAGCACCTTCACCCGAGGACTACTCTTATCCTTATCCACATGTACCTTAAAACTTATGGAATTATGGTCACTGCTCCCGAAATTATCCCCCACTGAAACCTCGACCACCTGGCCGGGCTCATTCCCCAATACCAGGTCCAGAATGGCCCCATCCCTGGTTGGACTATCCACATACCGTTTCAAGAAGCCTTCCTGGATGCTCCTCACAAATTCTGCCCCATCCAAGCCCCTAGCACTAAGTGAGTCCCAGTCAATATTGGGGAAGTTAAAGTCACCCAACACTACAACCCTGTTACCATTACATCTTTCCAAAATCTGTCCACATATCTGCTTCTCTACCTCCCGCTGGCTGTTGGGAGGCCTGTAGTAAACCCCCAACATCGTGACTGCACCCTTCCTATTCCTGAGCTCCACCCATATTGCCTCGCTGCATGACCTCTCTGAGGTGTCCTCCCACAGTACAGCTGTGATATTCTCCTTAACCAGCAATGCAACTCCCCCACCCCTTTTACATCCCTCTCAATCCCGCCTGAAGCTTCTTAAGCCTGGAACATTTAGCTGGCAATCCTGCCCCACCCTTAACCAAGTCTCTGTAACAGCAACAACATCATATTTCCAGGTACTAGTCTTAACTCTAATTTCATCTGCCTTACCTGTTATACTTCTCGCGTTGAAACAAATGCACTTCAGACCACCAGTCCCGCTGTGCACAGTCACATCTCCCTGCCTGTTCTTCCTCTAAGTCCTACTGGCCTTATTTACTATGTCCTCCTCATTTACTTCACTAGCTGTCCTACTGCTCTGGTTCCCACCTGCCTGCCACACTAGTTTAGACCCTCCCGAGTGACGCCAGCAAATCTTGCAGCCAGGATATTTGTGCCCCTCCAGGTTAGATGCAACCCGTCCTTCTTGTACAGGTCCCATCTGTCCCTGAAGAGAGCCAAATGGTGCAGATAGCTGAAACCCTCCCTTCTACACCAGCTGCTCAGCCACGTGTTTAGCGGCACTATCTTCCTATTTTTAGCCACACTGGCACGTGGCACAGGGAGTAATCCAGAGATTACAACCCTAGAGGTCCTGTTTTTTAACTTACTACCTAACTCCCTAAACTCCCACTGCAGGACCTCATCACTCTTCCTGCCGATGTCGTTGGTACCGATGTGTACCACAACCTCTGGCTGTTCACCCTCCCCCTTCAGAATGCCCCCTATCTGTTCAGATACATCCTTGACCCTGGCACCAGGGAGGAAACATACCATCCTGGAGTCTCTTTCACGTCCACAGAAGCGCCTATCTGTGCCCCTGACTATAGAGTCCCCTATAACGATTGCTCTTCTGTGCTTTGTCCCTCCCTGCTGAACAACAGTGCCAGCCGTGGTGCCACTGCTCTGGCTGCTGCTGTTTTCGCCTGATAGGCCATCCCCCTGAACAGTATCCAAAACGGTATACCTGTTAGAGAGGGGGATAGCCACAGGGGAATCCTGCACTGACTGCCTGCCCCTGCTGACGTTCACCCATCTATCTGCCTGCACCTTGGGTGTCACCACTTCTCTAAAACTCCTGTCTATGACGTTCAGCCACCTGCATGCTCCTAATTGCATCCAGTTGCCGCTCCAACCGATCCATGCATCTGTGAGGAGCTGCAACTGGGTCCACTTCCTGCAGATGTAGTCGTCCGGAACGCTGGAAGCATCACGGACTTCCCACATCTCACAGGTGAAGCATTGCACCCCTCTAACTGACATTTCTATCACTAATTAGTTAATTGATGTAAAATAAATAAATACTTATTAAATCCTTACTAAATTATGATACACTTCACTATGTGGTCCCTGGTGCTAAATTTCTAACAATAAATATTAAATGCTGTCTAAATACAGTAATCTCTTCCCTCTGGTTTAGTTACTCTACTTATTCATGAGTTAATCAGTGTTTTAATCAATTTTTATTAGTTTTATTTTCAAATTCGGTGCAGATTCCCTACCAGCCAATCAGGTCACAGCTTTCCTGTGACTTCACTTTTTCAGTTTTTTATTCCCACCCGAGCGAACGGACTCTGTGAATCCACTGCTCCAGAACTCCGCCCTCCGAGTCTGCTCCGAGAATCCCCGAGATAAGTTTTTTTATCTACTCACCGCTATGGAACTCCGCCCTCCGAGTCTGCTCCACGAATCCCCGAGATAGGTTTTTTTATATACTCACCGCTCCGGAACCCCGCCCTCCGAGTCTGCTCATCCCCGAGATAGGTTTTTTTCTCCACTCACCGCTCTGGAACTCCGCCCTCCGAGTCTGCTCCGAGAATTCCCGAGATAGGTTTTTTTCTGTACTCACCGCTCTGGAACTCCGCCCTCTGAGCCTGCTCCGAGAATCCCCGAGATAGGTTTTTTTATTGACTCACCGCTCTGGAACTTCGCCCTCCGAGTCTGCTCCGAGAATCCCCGAGATAGGTTTTTTTATATACTCACCGCTCTGGCACTCGCCCTCCGAGTCTGCTCCGAGAATCCCCGAGATAAGTTTTTTTATATTCTCACCACTCCGGAACTCCGCCCTCCGAGTCTGCTCCGAGAATCCCCGAGATAAGTTTTTTTTATATTCTCACCGCTCCGGAACTCCGCCCTCCGAGTCTGCTCCGAGAATCCCCGAGATAAGTTTTTTTATATACTCACTGCTCCAGAACTCCGCCCTCCGAGTCCTGCTGGCAAACAGGAAACAAAGTAGGCAAAAATGGGTCATTTTCTGGTTGGCAAGATGTAACGAGTGGTTTGCCACAGGGATCTGTGCTGGGGCCTCAACTTTTTACAATTTATATAAATGATTTGGATGAAGGGACCGAAGGTATGGTTTCTAAATTTGCTGATGACACAAAGATAGATAGGGAAGTAAGTTGTGAAGAGGACTGAAGGAGGCTACAAAGGAATATAGATATGTAAAGTGGGTGGGCAAATGGAGTACAATGTGAGAAAGTGGGAAATTGTTCATTTTGACAGAAAGAGTGAAAAGAAGCATATTATCTAAATGGAGAGAGATTGCAGAGCTCTGAGATGCAGAGGGATCTGGGTGTCCTAGTGCACGGATCGCGCAAGGCTAGTATGCACAGACAGCAATTCCTTCGGAAAGCTAATGCAATGTTGTTGATTGTGAGGGGAAGTGAATACAAAAGTAAGGAGATTATGCTTCAGCTATACAGGGCATTGGTGAGATCACAACTGGAGGACTGTGTACAATATTGGTCACCTTATGTAAGGAAGGATGCAAATGCATTGGAATCAGTTCAGGAAAGGTTTACTAGACTAATACCTGAAATGGGTGGATTGTCTTATGAAGAGAGAATGGGCAGTCTAGGCTTGTATCCGCTGCAGTATAGAAGAGTATGAGGCGACTTGATTGAAACATTTATGATCCTGAGGGATCTTGACAGGGTGGATGTGGAAAGGATGTTTCCTCTTGAGAGAGAATCTAGAATTCGGGGTTACTATTTAACAATAAGGGGTCGCCCTTTTAAAACAGGGAAGAGGAGAATTGCTTTCTCTCAGAGGGTCGTGGGTCTTTGGAACTCTCTTCCTCAAAAGGAAGTGGAAGCAGGATCTTTCAATATTTTTTAAGGCAGAGGTAGATAGATTCTTGATAAGAAAGAGGGTGAAAAGATATCGGGGTAAGTGGGATTGTGGCGTCGAGTTTGCAGTCAGATTAGCCCTGATCTTATTGAATGGCAGAGAAGGCTCGAGGGGCCGAGTGGCCTACTCCTGCTCTTAATTCCTATGTTCATATGTTCGTATGCTCTGGCTTCAGAAGGTACTGGCTTCGAATGTGGACATTTTAGTGTTCTAGCAGTGAAAGCCACATTAAAATCTGCAATGAAATGATTTATTTTTCTCAGAGTCAATTGTTTTTACCACTTCTCTGGCCACAGGAGAGGTGCCAGAGGACTGGCGAATAGTGAATGTGTCACCATTATTCAAGAAGCAGGGATAAATCATGTAATTACAGGCCAGTGAGTCTAACATTATTGGTAGGGAAACTACTGGAGAAAAAATCTGACAGACAGGATTAATCTCCACATGAAGAGGCAGGGATTAATCAAGGATAGTCAGGCATTGTCAGAGGGAGATCATATCTCAAAATTTGACTGAATCTTTCAAGCAGGTGACTAGATGTGTAGATGAGGATTTTTGATAAGGTCCCGCATGGGACTAGGGTTAAGAAGTACTTCAGAAGTCCCGGTGTACTTAAGGAAGTGGCCCTAGAAATAGTGGATGCATTGGTGGTCATCTTCCAAGATTCTATAGACTCTGAAGCAGTTCCTACAGATTGGAGGATAGATAATGTAACCCCACTATTTTAAAAAGGGAGGTAGAGAGAAAACATGGAATTATGTACCAGGCAGCCTGACGTTGGTAGTGGGGAAAAATCTATAGCACATTCTCAAAGGTTTTATAGTACAGCACTTTCAGAACAGTGGTGGAATCGGACAGTGGCAGCACGGATTTACGAAAGGGAAATCATGCTTGACATATTTACTAGAATTCTTCAAGGATATAACTAGTAGAGTTGATGAGAGGGAGCCAGTGGATATGGTTTATTTGGACGTTCAGAAGGCTTTCGACAAAGTCCCACATAAGAGTGCAGCGTCTAAAATTAAAGCACATGGGATTGGAGGTAGTGTATTGCGATGGATAGAAAATTGGTTGTCAGACAGGAAACAAAGAGTAGGAATAAACGGGTCTCTTTCTGAATGACAGGCAGTGACTAGCTGGGTACCGCAGGGATTGGTGCTGGCAACCCAGCTATTCACAATGTATATTGATGATTTAGATGAGGGAACTAAATGTAATATGTACAAATTTGCAGATGACACACAACTAAGTGGGAGGATGAGTTGTGAGGAGGATGCAGAGTGGCTTCAGGGTGATTTGGAAAAGTTGAGTGAGTTGGCAAATGCATGGCAGATGCAGTATAATATGGATAAATGTGAGGTTATCCACTTCGGTAACTAAAACAGGAAAGCAGATTATTATCTGAACGGCTATAAAGCAAGAGAGGGGAATATGGAACGGCTATAAACTGAGAGAGGGGAATATGGAACGGCTATAAACTGAGAGAGGGGAATATGGAACGAGACCTGGGTGTTCCCGTACATCAGTCGCTGAAGGTAAGCTTTTAGGTGCAACAGGCGGTAAAAAAGGCAAATGGTATGTTGGCCTTCATAGCTAGAGGATTCGAGTACAGAAGCAGGGATATCTTGTTGCAATTCTACAGAGCCTCGGTGAGGCCACACCTGGAATATTGTGTGAAATTTTGTTCTCCTTGTCTGAGGAAGGATGTTCTTGCTATCGACGGAGTGCAGCGGAGGTTTACCAGACTGATCCCTGGGATGGTGGGACTGACGTCTGAGAAGAGATTGAGTCAGTTAGGATTTAACAAGAGTTCAGTAGAGTGAGGGGGGAATCTCATTGAAACCTATAAAATTCGAAAAGGACTTGAAAGGGTAGATGCAGGATGGATGCTCCCGATGGTGGGGGAATCCAGAACCAGGGATCATAGACTAAAGATACGGGGTTATCCTTTCAGGACTGAGATGAGGAGACATGTCATCACACAGAGAGTGGTGAGCCAGTGGAATTCGCTACCACAGAAAGCGGTTGAGGCCAAAACATTGTATGTTTTCAAGAAGGAGTCAGATAGAGCTTTTGGGTTGAAAAGGATCAAAGGATATGGGGGGGGGGGCGATGGGGAGAAGCAGGAACAGGTGACTGAGTTGGATGATCAGCCATGATCATAATGAATGGTAGAGCAGGCTCGAAATGCCGAATTGCCTGTTCCTGCTCCTATATTCTATGTTTCTAAGGTAGGGGCCCATGGGATCCAGCGCAATTTGGCAAATTGGATCCAAAATTGGCTTATTAGCATGAGGCAGAGGGTGATGGTCGAGGGTTGTTTTTGTGATTGGAAGCCTGTGACCAGTGGTGTACCACAGGGATCGGTGCTGGGACCATTGCTGTTTGTAGTATACATCTATAATTTAGATGTGAATGTAGAAGTAAGTTCACAGATGACACAAAAATTGGTGGTGTCATAAATAGTGAGGAGGAAAGCCTTAGATTACAGGACGATATAGATGGGCTGGTAAGATGGGCAGAGAAGCGGCAAATGGAATTTAATCCTGAGAAATGTGACGTGATGCGTTTTAGGAGGACTACCAAGGCAAGGGAATATACAATGGATGGTCGCACGCTGGGAAGTACAGAATGTCAAAGGGATATTGGTGGACTTGTCCAGAGATCACCGAAGGCAGCAGCACAGGTGGTTTGGAAGGCATATGAAATGCTTGCCTTTATTAGCTGACGCATAGAATATAAGAGTGGGGAGGTTTTGATGGAGCTGTATAAAACGCTAGTAAGGCCACAGCTGGAGTACTGTGTATAGTTCTGGGCACCACGCGATAAGAAGGATGTGATTGCACTGGAGAGGGTGCAGAGGAGATTCACCAGGATGTTGCCTGGGCTGGAGTATTTCAGCTATGAAGAGAGACAGGATAGGCTCGGGTTGTTTTCCTTAGAGCAGAGAAGGCTGAGGGAGCGGGGGGGGGGGGGGACATGATTGAGGTAAACAAAATTATGAGGGACATTAATAGGGTAGATAGGAAGAAACGTTTTTCCCATAGCGGCGGTGTCAGTAACCCGGAGAGTTGATTTAAGCTAAGGGGCACGAGGTTTAGAGGGGATTTGAGGAAAAGTAAATCACCCAGAGGGTGGTTGGAATCTGGAATACACTGTCGGAAGGGGTGGTAGATGCAGGAACACTCACAAAATTGAAGAAGTATTTAGATGAGCACATAAAACGCCATAGCATACAAGGTTATGGGCGAAGTGATGGAAAATGGGATTAGAATGGATAGAACATAGAACATAGAACATAGAACAGTACAGCACAGTACAGGCCCTTCGGCCCACGATGTTGTGCCGACCCTTTAACCTACTCTAAGATCAAACTAACTACCTACCCTTCATTCTACTATCATCCATGTACCTATCCAAGAGTCGCTTAAATGCCCCTAACGTATCTGCTTCTACTACCACCGCTGGCAGCGCATTCCACGCACCCACCACTCTCTGTGTAAAGAACCTACCTCTGACATCTCCCCGAAACCTTCCTCCAATCACCTTAAAATTATGCCCCCTGGTGATAGCCCTTTCCACCCTGGGAAAAAGTCTCTGACTATCCACTCTATCTATGCCTCTCATCATCTTGTACCCCTCTATCAAGTCACCTCTCATCCTTCTTCACTCCAATGAGAAAAACCCTAGCTCCCTCAATCTTTCTTCGTAGGACATGCCCTCCAGTCCAGGCAGCATCCTGGTAAATCTCCTCTGCACCCTCTCTAAAGCTTCCACATACTTCCTATAATGAGGCGACCAGCACTGAACACAATATTCCAAGTGTGGTCGAGCCAGGGCCTTATAGAGCTGCAGCATAACCTCGCAGCTCTTAAACTCAATCCCCCTGTTAATGAAAGCCAACACACCATACGCTTTCTTAACAACCCTATCAACTTGGGTGGCAACTTTGAGCGATCTATGGACACGGACCCCAAGATCCCTCTGTTCCTCCACACTACCAAGAATCCTGTCTTTAAGCCTGTATTCCGCTTGATAGCCGACACAAATACAGTAGGCCAAAGGGACTGTTTCTGTGCTGTTTAACTCGGTGACTCTGACACTTCCAATTTCTCGTTTGTCATTGGGTTACGATCTCTAGAACCTCCACATTTCTGTTACAGCCATTTGAGACTTATATCCACCGAAATTTACAAATGACAGAGACGAATTGATTGAAACATATATGATCCTGAGGGGTCTTGACAGGTTGGATGTGGAAAGGATGTTTCCCGTTCTGGGAGAATCTAGAAATAAGGGTCACTATTTAAAAATAATGGGTCGCCCATTTAAAATAGAGTTCAGGAGAATATTTTGAGTCTTTGGAATTCTCTTCCTCAAAACGCAGTGAAAGCAGAGTCTTTAAATATTTGTAAGGCAGAGGTAGATAGATTCTTGATAAGCAAGGGATTGAATGGTTATCAGGGATAGGTGGGAATGTGGAGTCGAGGTTACAATCAGATTAGTCATGATCTTATTGAATGTCCGAGTGTCCTACTCCTGCTCCTAATTCGTATGTTCATATAATCGTATACTCTGGCTTCAGAAGGTACTGTATTCGAATGTGGACATTTTGGTGCTCTAGCAGTGAAAACCACAATAAAATCTGCACTGAAATTTTAAATTTTTATTCTCAGGATCAATTATTTTTACCACAACTAATGTCTCGTTTGTCATTGCGTTACAATCCCTGGAACCTCCACATTTCTGATAGAGCCAGGTGAGGAGGGGTCCCAGGAGCTCTTCTTGTCCTATCTTTTATTTGATCACAACTAGGTTTATTCCATTTTAGCAGTGGACATGCTGACCACCTCAGTGCGTTTTTTACCTTTTACCTTTATTGTGATCTTGAAAGAACCAATCAGACAGGTTTTCTCGTGTTTAAACAAGAGTTGAGTTTATTATACTTAACAATCTAAACTGGATCTGAATAAATTCATAAAAATATACGCTCCACATTCACGCACCCATTCGCACGAAAATCTCACACAAATAAATTACAGAGTGAGAAATAAATTTGTGTTGGATTGAGTCCAAAATAAATAAATAAAAGTACTGTGAGGTTGGATAATTCTGTGGTCTGTATTTTTCCCACCCTTAGTTATGAGTTTCATATCATCTGCAAGAGTTGAAATTGTTTTATTTTTACATAAACGTCTCTTTCATTTATATATCTATCGATTTGTCAGGAGCTGCACTGTTTCCAAAATGCGACCTCTGAGAAACAGCCTTTTATACTCCCCTCCCCCAGTCTGAACAGTGTCTGTTCACCACTTCTCTCTGCTTTCTGTCCCTGAGTCAGTGTCATATCCACACTATCACTGTCACATTAATCCATATGTTCCACTTTTCATAACAAGTCTATGAAATGTCATTTGATCACAAGCCTTTTGAAAGTTCACATACATAACACGAAACACGCTATCCTCATCAACACTCACAGTTAAGTCATCAATGAACTTGATCAAGATTGTCAGACGCGATTTTGCATTAACCTATTGTGCTGGTTGTCATTTATTATCCCATGTTATCCAAGAAAGATATATTTTTGTACTCGGTTACGGCCTCTGGAAATTTCCAACCATCGACTTTAGAGGGACTGGTTACTGGGTTGATCTAATGTCTCCTTTTGTAAACAGGGTGCAACATTTACAACACTCCAGTCCTTTGATAACACTTTCATATCCAAGGAGGATTGCAAGCTTCTGGCCAGTGTCTCAGCTATTTCTACCTCTCCTTCCCTCAACAACCCTCATATATCCCATGTAGACCGGGTCCAATTTATTGTGGTACTAAAACGCATGGTTTTGTGAAGGGGAGGTCGTGTCCAACGAATTTGATTGAGTTTTTTGAGGAAGTGACGAAGATGATTGATGAAGGAAATGCAGTGGATGTTGTATATATGGACTTTAGTAAAGCCTTTGACAAGGTCCCGCATGGAAGACTGGTACAAAAGGTGAAGTCACACGGGATCAAAGGTGAGCTGGCATAATGGATACAGAACTGGCTCGGTCACAGAAGACAGAGGGTTTCAGTGGATGGGTGTTTTTCCGAATGGAGGAATGTGACTAGTGGTGCTCCACAGGGATCAGTGCTGGGACCTTTTCTGTTTGTAGTATATATAAATGATTTGGAAGAAAATGCAGCTGGTCTGATTAGTAAGTTTGTGGATGAAAAAAGGTTGGTGGAGTTGCGGATAATGATGAGGATTGTCAGAGGATACAGCAGGAATAAGATCGGTTGGAGACTTGGGTGAAGAAATGGTACATGGAGTTCAATCCAGACAAATGTGAGGTAATGCATTTTGGAAGGTCTACTGCAAGTGGGAGGTATACAGTAAATGGCAGAACCCTTAGGAGTTTTGACAGGCATAAAGATCTAGGGGTACAGGTCCACAGGTCATTGAAAGTGCCAATGCAGGTGGATACGATAGTCAAACAGGCATACGGCATGCTTGCCTTCATCGGTCGGGGCATAGAGTATAAAAATTGGCAAGTCATGTTGCAGCTGTACAGAACCTTAGTTAGGCCACACTTAGAATATTGTCTGTAATTCTGGTCACCACACTATCAGAAGGACGTGGAGGCTTTGGAGAGGTTACAGTGGAGGTTTACCAGGATGTTGCCCGGTGTGGAGGGCAAGAGCCATGAGGAAAGGTTGGAAAAACTCGGATTGTTTTCACTGGAACGACGGAGGTGGAGGGGCAACATGATAGAGGTTTACAAAGTTATGAGCGGCATGGACAGAGTGGATAGTCAGAAGCTTTTCCCCGGGGTGGAAGAGTCAGTTACAAGGGGACATAGGTTTAAGGTGCGAGGGGCAAAGTTTAGAGGGGATGTGCGAGGCACGTTTTTTATATAGAGGGTGGTGAGTGCCTGGAACTTGCTGCCAGGGGAGGTGGTGGAAGCAGATACGATAGCGACGTATAGGAGACACGTTGACAAATACATGAATAGGAAGGGAATAGAGGGATAATGGCCCAGAAGTGCAGAAGGTGTTAGTTTAGGCAGGCATCAACATCGGCGCAGGCTTGGCAGGCCGAATGGCCTGTTCCTGTGCTGTACTGTTCTTTGTTCTTTGTTCTTGTTCTTTGACTTTGCAGCTTGGTCTGCACATGTCCACTGACCGCCTGTATTAGTCACTTTCAGCTGAACATGCATTCAGCAGCACGAGGAACCCCCTCTAGTGTTATTTAAAATGCCCAGGCATCCAATTTACAGGCGATGGGCCTTCGACTTACATCTGCGATTATAAAGTTAGCGGAGGTGCTGTGGATGTTTTTTCTGGTGGTTGTGTTGTGAGCTGCTGCAGACATTTAGGAAGAATTAGAATTAGAATCAGAACATTACAGCGCAGTACAGGCCCTTCGGCCCTCGATGTTGCGCCGACCTGTGAAACCATCTGACCTACACGATTCGATTTTCATCCATATGTCTCTCCAATGACCACTTAAATGCCCTTAAAGTTGGCGTGACTACTACTGTTGCAGGCAGGGCGTTCCACACCCCTACTACTCTCTGAGTAAAGAAACAACCTCTAACATCTGTCCTATATCTATCACCCCTCAACTTAAAGCCATGTCCCGTCGTGTTTGCCATCACCATCCGAGGAAAAAGACTCTCACTATCCACCCTATCTAACCCTCTGATTATCTTATATGTCTCTATTAAGACACCTCTCCTCCTCCATCTCTCCAACGAAAACAACCTCAAGTCCCTCAGCCTTTCCTCGTAAGACCTTCCCTCCATACCTGGCAACATCCTAGTAAATCCCCTCTGCACCCTTTCCAAAGCTTCCACATCCTTCCTATAATGCGGTGACCAGAACTGCACGCAATACTCCAGGTGCGACGTCACCAGAGTTTTGTCCAGCTGCAGCATGACCTCGTGGCTCCGAAACTCGATCCCCCTACTAATAAAAGCTAACACACCATATGCCTTCTTAACAGCTTGATTAACCTGGGTAGCAACTTTCAGGGATTTATGTACCTTGACGCCAAGATCTCTCTGCTCATCCACACGACCAAGAATCTTTCCATTAGCCCAGTATTCTGCATTCCTGTTACTCCTTCCAAGTAAATCACCTCACACTTTTCCGCATTAAACTCCATTTGCCATCCCTCAGCCCAGCTCTGCAGCCTATCTATGTCCCTCTGTACCCTACAACATCCTTCGGCACTATCCACAACTCCACCGACCTTCGTGTCATCCGCAAGAGGAAGGAAAGAGGATTTGGTGGTCCAAATCTAAACGAGGTATGGGGACTGTAGTTACAGTGTCTGTGGGTCTCTAACGTGACCAATAAATGGAGCAGAGGTTGCAGAGAGGGGATGCTCTGTAAGGAGGGAGGAGGATGGGGCTCTGCCCTAACCACCCCGGGTTTTCCAAGACAACTGTTCCTACCGATACCTAACCCAGGAGCATTGTGTGAGGTGTCTCTGATTCAATAAGGTGGTCACAGAGCTGTGTCACCTCCTGTAACATGACCTAAAGCCTCACACCAGGGTGAGGACGGATCTGTCAGCGACGGTTAAGTTCACAGTTTCATCGAACTTCTATGGATCTGGATCTTTCCAGGCAGGAGCGGGTGACGTCTCCATTATCTCTCTTTAGGTTGTCCATTGGTGTATCTATTGTGTGACAGAGGCCGGGTGAGGTGAATTATACTGTCTGCTCCCTCAGCAGAGAGACGTCGGATGAGAGATCCCGTGGCTTTGTCAGGACAGCGGGATTCCTGATGGTGTAAGTGGCTCTGCGGGGCCCCCATATCAGCGGGTAGAGGTACAGAAACTGGAAGAACTCTCTTTCCATTAATGTACAAGTTGGTGTATGAGCATGCCCAGTACATGATGTTGGTGTATGTCCACTATCCTGGCAGCAGCCACCATACCTTCATTCTGAAGTAGTCAGCCATTCCCAACGTCTTCAGGCCTTCAAGGAGAATCAGAATGTGGCTCCTCAGAGACAATTAGTACCTCCCGCCCCCATATATGGCTCAAGATTCCAAACCCCAAACCCCACTTTCCACTGCCAGCCAGCAAGAACATGGTGGAACAGATCCACGGTGTGATGGAGCAATGTTTCCGATGTCTGAACCGCTCGGATAGAGCCCTCCAGTACTCACTGGAGCAGGTGTCCAAGTTCATGGTGTTCTGCTGCACCCTTCATATCATCACCATCATGAGGACACGGGCATTGGGACCAGGAATCCGGAGGTTACCTCAGGAAGAAGAGGAGGAGGAGGCAGGGAGGATATTTCCTGGATGCCTTCCAGCCAGTCTTGCCTAGTGCTTCTATACATTGCTACCCCAGTGGTTGCAGCATTTGTTATTCATTCATGTGATGTGGGCGTCGCTGCCTAGGCCAGTATTTGTTGCCCATCCCTAGTTACCCTTGAGAAGGTGGTGGTGAGCTGCCTTCTGAACCGCTGCAGTCCATGTGGGGTAGGTATACCCACAGTGCTGTTAGGAAGGGAGTTCCAGGAATTTGACCCAGCGACAGTGAAGGAACGGGGATATAGTTCCAAGTCAGGATGGTGTGTGACTTGAAGGGGAACGTGCAGCTGGTGGTGTTCCCATGCATTTGCTGCACTTGTCCTTCCAGGTGGTAGAGGTCGCGGATTTGGAAGGTGCTGTCTGAGGAGGCTTGATGAGTTGCTGCTGGACATAGTGTAGATTGTACACACTGCTGTCACCCTGACTGGTGCTGGAGTCATGGAGTCATTTATGGTACAGTTTGAGACCATGTTGTCTCTCTGCAGAGTAATCCAGTCAGTCCCATTCCCCCATTCAATCCCCGTGTTTCAGCAAGTTTCTTTCCTTCAACTGTCGATCCGGTTTTTTCTGGAAATCATTGTTCGTCTCCACTTCCACCACCATTGTGGGTAGTGAGTTACAGATCATTACAACTCGCTGTGTAAAACAAAAAAGTTCTTCCCCATATTCTCCCTGAATTTCTTGCCCAAACGTTCTATCTATGTCCCTAGTCATTGTACTATTAGTTAAAAGGGACAGTTTTCCTTGTCTAACTTATCTAAGCCTGTCATAATCTCATACACCTGGATAAAATCTCCACTCAATCTCTTTTGTTCGAAGGCAAACAAAGGCACATTTTCTAAACTAACTTTGTATCTAACCTCCGCTCCCCCTCTCAAGGACACTCACACCCTTCCCCACGTGTGGTGACCAGAACTGGACAGTATATTCCAGTTGGAGCCTAACCAATGTTCTGTAAATGTTCAGCGTACGTCCCTGCTTTTGTCCTCAATGCCTCTGTTTTTAACCCAAATCCCATATACTTTGCTGACCATTCTCAATATGTCCTGTTACCTTCACAGATCAATCCACCGGCAGGTTTCTCTGCTCCTGCACACTCTTTAGAAGTGTACTATTAGACTATGTAACCTCCCTCTATTCCTACTGCCAAAATGCATCACCTCACACTCCTCTCTTTTAAATTCCATCTGCCAGTTGTCTGCCCATTCTGCTTGCCTGTCTGTGTCCTGTTGCAGGTGCTTCATATCATCCTGATTCTTTGCCCTCCTCCAAATTTTGTGTCATCGGAAATTTTGAGACTCCAGTCATGGAATCATGGCCGTCCTGCTTTCCATCCCACCACAATTCCTCACCCCAAACCTTATGATCTTTTTTTTTAATTCTTCCATGAATTTGTGTGTCACTGTCAAGAATAGCATTTGCTGCCCATCCCGATTTGCCTTTGAACTGAGTGGCTTGCTAGGCCATTTCAGAGGGCAGTTAAAAGTCAACCACATTGCTGTGGGTCCGGAGTCACATGTCGGCCAGACCAGGTAAGGACAGCAGATTTCTTTCCCTAAAGGACATTCGTGAAGCAGATGGTTTCATACTTTCCAATGATAACCCAAAACTACCAGCTTCCCAGTCACAGCAGCTCCAGGAGACTGAGAGAGAGCAGCAGCATAGCACTGATGGTGAATCCCCATCACGTGGTCTGATACTCACAGTCACCAGCTCAAATATTTACACTGCGTGTACCTTCGAGGCTGGTGTAGAGCCGGAATCTGCACGTAGCGAGTCACAGTCTCATAGGATTGTTACAGCACAGAAGGAGGCCATTCGCCCCTTTATGTCCATGTTGGATCTCTGTGAAAGTCACTCAGCTCCTCCCACTGCCCCTGCCTCTTCCCAAAGACCTGCATTTTTTTTATCTTCAGATAATTATCCAATTACCTTTTGAAAATTACGTTTGAATTTGCGTCCACCACTCTCAGGCAGTTCATTCCAGATTCTAACCACTCACTGTGTTTATCCTCATGTCACCTTTAGTTCTTCTACCAATCACCTTAAATCAGTGTCATCTGGTCTTGATCCATCCGCCAATGGGAACAGTTTCTCCCTATTCACCCATTCCAGATCCCTTATAACTTTGAACACTTCTGTCAAATGTCCTCTTCACTTTTTCTTCAAGCAGAACAGCCCCAGCATCCCCAATCTATCCATAGAACAGAATTCCTCATTCCTGAATCCATTCCCATAAATCTTTGCTGCACTCTCTCTAATGCCTTCACAACCTTCCTGAACTGTGATGCCCAGGACTGGACACAATATTCCAGTTGAGACGGAGGCAGTGTTTTATAAAGCTTCATCAAAGCTTCCTTGCTATTGTACTCTCTCTCTCTATTTATTAAACCCAGGATTCTGAATGCCTTACTGACTGCTTTCTAAACCTGCCTGCCACCTCCAACAATAGGATCATATATAGCCCCCAGGTCTCTCTGCTCCTGCATACCCTTCAGAATTGTATCCTTTATCTTCTATTGCTTCTTCGCGGTCTTGCAGCCAAAATGAATCACTTCACACGTCTCCACATTAAATTTCATTTGCCACGTGTCCTCCCATTACACCTGCCTATCTCTGTCCTCTTGAAGTCCATCACTGTCCTCCTCTTTGTTCACAATAATGCCAAGTATTCTGTCGGCTGCAAATTTTGAAATTGTGCCCTGTAGATCAAAGTACAGGTCATTAATATAGATCAAGAAAAACAGTGGCCCTATCACCGACCCCTGGGGAACCCCACTATAAACCTTCCTCCAATCTGAGAAATAACTGTTCATCACTACTCTCTGTTTCCTGTTACTCAGGCTGTTAATCTCACTTAGATCAGTTAGAGAAGGAAAGACGGTTCGGATTAACAAATTATACAAATACTAGGGGATACAAATTGAAGGTTTTGGTCTGAAGATGAAGGGGGAATATGAGGAAAAGCCTTTTTACACAGTTGGTATTAATCACCTGGAACTCGCTGCCCACAAGGGTGGTGGATGAGGAGCCAACAAAAATGACTTCAAGAGGAAATTGGTTTGCCATCTGAGTGAAATAGACTTGCAGAGATACGGGGATCATGCGGGGGGTGCGGGGGTGGTGGGGGCGGGAGGTGGTGGCACACACTCGACAGTTCCGTGGAGCGTTAGCATGGACACGATGAGCCGAATGGCCTCCTTCTGTGCTCAAAATAACTCAATGACTTTATGACACTATCAATGTCTACAACTTGTAGGTCATCCCAGACAGCAGGATGAGGGAACGTGGGAGTTAAGAAGGGACATAAAGCATGAACATAGCATCATGCTGAATGCTGTCGGTGATGCCGGATGCTACGGGCTCTGTCACAGCCATTCCCATGATATGGAGAACCTTCTCCTCCCTCAGGCTCAGGGGATGAATGAATGTCTGGCAGCCATCGGTTCACTGCTGCTCCCTGTGATTATGGGTCACCTTGTCCTGTAAGAGAGAGAGCAGAATGTCAGTGATTGTGTTGCTCTGTGTTTGGGTGATGTGCCTACCATAGCTGAATAGCTGGAGGTATGTGGAGGCAGTGAGAGGTGGGTGTGAGGCTGGTATCAGTGGAAGGTGTGTGATGGTGAGCGGGTGTACGTGAATGTTGAGTGTGAGTACTGAGTTTAGGGACTGCTGATGGGTGAGTGATGGGGGTGTGGTACATTGAGCAGTATGAGAGGTTGGTGGTGTTGTGGGTAGGAGATGTCATGTGGTGATGAATTCAGTGACATTGACCACCCTTATGAGCTCATTAAACTTCTTCTGGCTCTGCTGCCAGGTCCTCGGGGCCAGACCTCTTGCATTGACCTCCCTGGCCAACTGCTCCCATTCCCTGAGGAGGGCGTTGCTTGAGGGTCTCCACCCCACCCCACAGAAACATGGGCTCTCTTCTCCTGTCACCCATCATGACTAAGGCACCTAGCACCTCATCCATGAACCGCAGAGACCTCTCTCTGTCCTATTGTTCCATTTACCTTGTCTCCAATTGCAGCATTCACAGTCAGCAACAGCAGCCTCCTGTGAATCTCTGCAGCTTCTCTTTAAGAGGGACAGACTGCCTTTAAGAGCTGAATCCTGGCTGAAACACATGCCAGCCTCACATTCAGTTAGATTCCTGTTAAATGTGCAGACAGTGAGCAGGGTAGTTCACCCTGGGGGTCACGTAGAATTCATGGAAATGAGGAGGCAGCATGAAGTTTGTGTGTCACCTGCCTCAACAGGAACGGGCATGGAAAGATCACGAATCACAATCCCTACGCCCGAAAACGGGTGCAAAGTTTTATTTCACTCTGTCTCTATTTCCCTTTCCCCTTTTCACCCTCCCTCTCACTCTCGCTCTCCCTTTCTTTTCATTCTCTTTCTCTTACTCTCAGAATCAGAGATTTATGTAGCACAGAAGGAGGCTATTCACCCCATTGTGTCAGTGCTGTATCTGTGAGAGAGGTGTTTAATTAGTTCCTCTCCCATCCTCTTTCCACAGACTCCCGTTTATTTTTTCTTTTCGTGTATTTGTTAAATTCCTTTCTGAAAATATTATTGAATCTGCTTCCACCATGTTTTCAGCCAGTGAATTCCAGATCCCAACAAGTTGCTGTGTAAGAAAATTCTCCTCATTTCACCTCTGCTTCTTTGTCAATTACCTTCAATCTGTGTCTTATTAACAATGAACTTTCTGACACTGGAAACAGTTTCACATTAAATACTCTATCAAAACCCCTCATGATTTTGAATTCTATATTAAATCTCCTCTTGCCAATTCACCTCTCTAAAGAGAACAATCCCAGCTTTTCCAATCTCTCCACATAACTGAAATCCCAGATCCCTGGTACCATTCCAGGATATCACCTCTGTTTCTTCACTAAGTCCTTGACATCCTTATCAAAGTATGGTGCTCAGGATTAGACACAATTCTCCAGCTGGGACCTAACCAATGATGTATAAAGATCAGCATTTCCTCCTGAATTTTATTACTCTGTATCTCTCTCTCTAACACCGAGGACACTACATGTTACCTTCAAAGATCTCTGTGTGTGTACACGCCCAGTCTCTCTAATCCTCCACCCACTTTATAATGGTACCATTTAGTTTATATTGTTTCTCCTCATGCTTCCTACCCAAATGTCTCACTTCACACTTCACTGTGTTAAATTATATCTGCCATGTTCCTGTCCATTTCACCAGTCAGTTTCTGTCTTCCTGAAGTCTGTTACTATCCTTCTCACTGTTTATTAACATTTCTGCGCTTATGTCCATCTGAAAACGTTGACATTATCCCCCCTGTACACAACCCAACGGCAATAATATACAGCAACAGTGATCCCGACTGTGACACTGGGGAACCCCACTGTGTACTTCCCTCCAGACTGAACAATAACCATTCTCCACTACTCTATGCTTTCTGTCACTGAGATAATTTCCTGCATGCTGGCATTGATTTTTTTAAAAAGCTGCATTTATATAGTGCCTTTCATGGCCATCAGACGTCACAAAGCATCTGACACACAATCAGAACTTTTTAAAGCGTAGTCACTCTTGTAATGTGGGAAACAGGCAGACAATTTCTGCACTGTAAGATCCCACAAGTAGCAATGTGATGATGATCAGATCTGTTTTTGTGATGTTGATTGAATGGTAAATCTTGACCAGGGCACTGGGGATAATTCCCCTCTGCTTCTTCGAAATAATCCAATGGGATCTTTAACTTCCACCTGAGAGTCCTTTTGCTTTTATTTTCGTGCTGTGGGGCGTTGGCTTAACTTTTTGTTCAAAAGACGGCACCTCTGACAGTGCAACACTTCCTCAGTGCTGCACTGCAGTGTCAGCCTTGATCCTTGTGATCAAGTCCTGCAGTGACACTTGATCCTCGAATCTGAAAGGGGAGAGAGATGCAAACTGAGCCACGGCTGATATTCGTCCTTTAATGCCATGTGTTACCAATTCGGTAACACGGCTGTTATGTGGTACTTCATCAAACATCTGTTGAAAGGATAGGAAAATTGTGAAAGTACAGGTGGGAACCATCACAGAATGATAGAATCGCACAACCTGAATGATGTCATTCTGCCCATCAAGTCAGTGCTGGCCCTTTCAAAGAGCAATCCAGTTACTCCCACTCCCTGACTCTTTCACTAACTCCTAACATTTTTTCTGCATCAGGTATTTATCCAATTCCCTTTTGGGATCTATTATTGAATCTGTATCCATCAGTCTATCAGACAGTTCATTCCAAATCCAAACCACTCAGAAGCAAAACCCTCATGTCTGCTTCTTTTACCAATCACCTTAAATCTGTGTCTCTGATTACCGGTCCCTTGGACATTGGAAACAGTTTCTCTTTATTTAATTTATCTAAACCCTTCCTAATGTTAAACACCTTAATCAAATCTCCTCTGAAAGTTCTCTGCTCTAAGCAGAACAACCCCAGCTACATAACTGTAATCCCTCATGCCTGGACAAATTCTAATAAAACAGTTCTGTCCCCTCTCCGAAGGCTTCATTTCCTTCCTAAAGTGTGGTTCCCAGTATTCGACACAAGACTCCAGGTGCAGCTGAACTAGTATTTTATATATGTTTCACATAATGTCCTTGCTTTTGTTCTTTTTGCCTCTATTTATAAAACCTGGGTTCCTGTGTATTTATTAACTGTTTAGTTAACCTTTCCTGCCAAATTCAACGATTTGTGTACAACCATCCCAGGTGTCTGTTCTTTCGCCACCTTTATCGTTGTACCATTTAACTTGCATTGCCTCTGGTCATTTATCCTTCGAAATTGTATTGCATCACACATCTGCAATGCCAATTAAATATTGAGAAGACCGATGTCATTATTTTCTGTCTCTGTTCCAAAGATTTCCTAACTACATCCCTCTCCTTTGTAAATGTTTGACTGCAAGGCAAACTGTTCACACAATTGGTTACATAGTTAACCTTGGGATGTCTTGGGATGAGCTTCCTACCAAATATTCACACCATCAGTAACACGGCGTATTTCCACCCCCGGTGGAGTTGCCTTGCTGGTTAAAGAGGAAATTAACGCAATCGTGAGGAAAGATATTAGCTCTGACAATACTTAATCTGTATAGGAAGAGCTGAGAAACACGAAGGGGCAACAAACGTTAGTGGGGGTAGTATATGTTTTTTTATTCATCATGGGACGTGGGCGTCACTGGCCAGGCCTGCATTTATCGCCCATCCCTAATTTCCCTTGAGAAGAGCTGCCTTCTTGAACCGCTGTCGACCATGTGGGGTAAGTACACCCACTGTGCTGTTCGGAAGGGAGTTTTTCATTCCTTTTTATTGACTTCATAGCAGTTAGATACAACTGAGTGACTTGCTAGGCCTTTTCAGAGGGCATGCAGGAGTCAACCACATTGCTGTTAGTCTGGAGTCACATGTCGGCCAGACCAGGTAGGACAGCAAATTTCCTTCCCTAAAGGACATTAGTGAACCAGATGGGTTTTTACAGCAATCAGCAATGGTTTCATGGCCATCATTAGACCAGCTTTTTAATTCAGATTTTTATTAATTGCATTCAAATTCCACCTTCTGCTGTGTTGGGATTTGAACCCATGCCCCCCAGAGCAATAACCTGGTTCTGTGGGTTACGAGTCCAGTGACAATACCAATGCGCCACCGCCTCCCAAACCATAGTGGCGATCTTGGAAATGGCATTAAACAGGAAATTAGAGATGCATGCGATAAAGGAACATCTGTAATTATGGGTTATTTTAATCTGTATATAGATTGGGTAAATCAAATTGGTCACAATACCGTAGAGGAGGAATTCACGGAGTGTATACGGGATGGTTTTCTGGACCAATACATTGAGGAACCAACTAGAGAACAGGCCATACTAGACTAGGTCTTGTGTGATGAGAAAGGGATAATTGACAATCTAGTTGTGTGACATCCCTTGGGGTTGAGCGACCATAATATGATAGAATTCTTCATCAAAGTGAAGAGTGACCTAATGGATTCTGAGACGAGGGTCCTGAATCTTAATAAAGGAAACTGCGAACGTATGAGGCGCGAGTTGGCTATGATGGATTGGGAAACGTTATTTAAAGTGTTGACGGTGGATAGGCAATGGCAAACATTTAAAGTGTGCATGGATGAACACAGTAATTGTTTGCTCTCTTCTGGCACATAAGTAAAACGCGAAAGGTAGCCAATCCATGGCTTACAAGGAAAATTAGAGATAGTATTACATCCAAGGAAGAGGCATCCAAATTCGCCAGCAGAAACAAGAGACCTGAGGATTGGCAGCAGTTTAGAATTCAGCAAAGGAAGGCCAAGGAATTTATTAAAAAGGGGGAAATAAAGTCCGAGAGCAAGCTTGCAGTGAACAGAAAAACTGACTGTAAAGTTTTCTGTAGGTATGTGAAGAGGAAAGGATTGTTTAAGACAAATGTAGGTCCCTTACAGTCAGAAACAGGGGAATTTATTATGGGGAACAAAGAAATGGCTGACCAACTAAATGCATACTTTGGTTCTGTCTTCACAAAGGAGAACACAAATATCATACCAGAAATGTTGGGGAACACAGGGTTTAGTGAGAGAGTGAAACAGAATGAAGTCATTATTAGCAGAAAAATTGTGTTGGGGAATTTGATGGGATTGAAGGCCGATAAGTCCCCAGGGCCTGATAATCTACATCCCAGAGTACTTAAGGAAGTGGGCCAAGAAATAGTGGATGCATTGGTGGTCATCTTTCAAGATTCTATAGACTCTGGAACAGTTCCTACAGATTTAAAAAGGGAGGTATAGAGACAGCAGGGAATTATAGACAAGTCAGCCTGACGTCGAAAGTAGGGAAAATTCCAGAGTCCATTATCAAAGATTTTATAGCAGAGCACTTGGAGAACAGTGGTAGAATCCGACAGAGTCATCATGGATTTACGAAAGGGAAATCATGCTTGATAAATTTACTGGAATTCTTCGAGGATGCAACTAGTAAAGTTGATGACGGGGAGCCAGTGGATGTGTTTATTTGGACTTTCAGAAGGCTCTCAACAAAGTCCCACATAAGAGATTAGGGTGTAAAATTAAAGCGCATGGGATTGGGGGTAATGTATTGTGATGAATAGAAAATTGGTTGGCAGACAGGAAACAAAGTGTAGGAGTAAACCGGTCTTTTTCTGAATGGCAGGCAGTGACTCGTGGGGTAGCACAGGGATCAGTGTTAGGACCCCAGCTATTCACAATATATATTAATGATTTAGATGAGGGAACTAATTGTAATATCTCCAAATTTTCAGATGCCACAAAACTGGGTGGGAGGGTGAGTTGTGAGGAGGATGCAGAGAGGCTTCAGAGTTATAGGGACAGGTTGAGCGAGTGGGCAAATGCATGGCAGATGCAGTACAATGCGGATAAATGTGAGGTTATCTACTTTGGCAGCAAAATCAGCAAGGCAAATTAATATCTGAACGGCTATAAACTGAGAGAGGGGACGATGCAATGTGACATGGGTGTTCCCGTACATAAGTCGCTGAAAGTTAGAATGCAGGTGCAACAGGCAGTAAAGAAGGCAAATGGTATGTTGGCCTTCATAGCGAGAGGATTCGAGAGCAGGAGCAGGGATGTCTTGCTGCAATTATACAGGGCCTTGGTAAGGCCACAGCGGCAATATTATGTGCAGTTTTGGTCTCCTTATCTGAGGAAGGATGTTCTTGCTATTGAGGGAGTGCAGCGAAGGAAAACCAGACTGATTCCTGTGATGGCGGGACTGACGTATGAGGAGAGATTGAGTCAGTTCGGATTAAAGTCGCTGGAGTTCAGAAGAGTGAGGAGGGATCTCATAGAAATCTATAAAATTCTAACAGGGCTTGACAGGACAAATGAAGGAAGGATGTTCCCGATGGTGGGGGAGTCCAGATCCAGGGGTCATAGTCTAAGGATAAAACTTTCAGGACTGAGATGAGGAGAAATGTTTTCACCCAGAGAGTGGTGAGCCTGTGGAATTCTGTCATCACGCCTCTATCTAAGGGGGATTGGAAAATTCTGGCCAATGCCTCTGCTATTACCACCAATGCTTCCCACAGCAACCATCATTCTCCACATCCAGACCGGGTAAATGGTCGGGTTTATTGTGGTACAAAAATTATTGGATTGAAAAGGGTTAACTGAATCTGTTTGTTCAGTGACTGTAATTAATGTCAGTCTCCATGGACCCTAATTGTGTCACTGGAAGTTTTCCATCTTCTATTAATAAGGGATTCCTTTCAATGTGTTAGATCATAGTGTTAGCGGGAAAATTAGCACCAACAGAGATCAGCAGCTTCAGAGAGAGAGAGAAAGAGGATAGATTCGAATCTGAGGAGAATAGATCGGAATGTTAAAACAATGGATCAGAATCTGAGAACAATAGATTGGAATATTACAACAATGGACAGGAGTTTATCCTCGGAGCTTTACTATCTTTCTACAAATTATGATCGGTACTCATTAAACACTCGTATCTATCGTGCACTGATTATTATTCAATACATTTATTATCCCATCCTGGCTGCTATTGGTGTCCCTGGTAAGTCCCTCTATCAAGCTATTAATTCTATAAGCCATGTTTAAGTGCATTACTGCTCCTGTAATTTACTCTGCCCTTCTTGCTGCCGTTGTATTCCTGGTGAATATCTCCAGCTATGAGCTCGATAAACCATTTCTCACTGTATTACAGTTCTTGTCATTTACTCTCTCTTCTTTGCTGCTGTTGCTGTCTCTATTTCAGGCTAGGAGATCTGTTAACCCTATTTCACTGAAATGTTGTACTGCAATGCAAATTTTGGGAAGACTGAAGCAAATGTAATTGGTCTCCGTCACGAAGTCCATCTCCTATCAGTCAACAGCATACCCCACCCTGCCCAATATCTGAGGCAAACCAGACTGATTACAACATCTGTTATATTTAAACCTGAGCTGAGTTCATCTCCGTATTCTCTCCATCACAAACCCTACCTACTACCACCTCTGTAATATTACCCATCACCACCTCTGCCTCAGCCCATTTGCTGCATAAACCCTCATCCCTGTCATTGTTAAATCCACACTTGACTATTCCAATTCTATCCTGGTCACCCTCCCAGTTATAAATATATGTAAACCACAGCCCATCCAGAACTCCGCTGCCTGTATTCTAACTCACACCAAATCCCGATCACCCATTACCCCTGTGCTCACTGATCTACATTGGCTCCAGGTCTGGCAGCATCTTAATTTTAATATTCTCATTCTTGTGTTTGAACTCCCTCCATGGCCTCACCCCTCCATTAGTCCAATTCCCCTGTATATTGCCATATTCTAGAAAAACCTTTGCCTTCAAATCTGTTTCCATGTCCCCCTTTAAAGTGAATTTCCTTCCCTCTCTATCTCTCCTTGGTGGTGCCCGGTGCTGGGCAGGGTCCTAGCCTGGGTATACCATGCATGTGCTGTTAGTGTGAGGAAGGGTTTGCATTGACGTAGATCAGCCATTCCGACAGCTTTGATGTACTTCTTTGAAACTTGGTCTGTGCATGTCCACTGACCACCTGTGTTAGTCACTCTCAGCTGAACATACATTTAGCAGCACGAGGAACCCCCTCTCGTGTTATTTAAAAGGACCAGGCGTCCAACTTGCAGGTGAGGGGCTTTTGACTTACTTCTGCTATTGTAATGTTAGTGGCGGTTCTGTGGATGGTTTTCTGGAGATTGTGTTGTGAGCTGCTGCAGACATGCAGGGAGGACAGAGGATTTGGTGACCCAGGTCTTGACAAGCAATGGGGACTGTAGTTACAGTGTCTCTGGGTCTGTAACATGAACAACAAATGGAGCAGAGGCTGCAGAGAGGGGAGGCTCTGTAAAGAGGGAGGAGTGGGGGCTCTGCCCTACTCACCCCTGCTTTTCCAAGAGCACTTTTCCTACCTGCACCTGACCCAGGAGCAATGTGTGAGGTGACTCTGATTCAATAAGGAGGTGGTCACAGAGCTGTGTCACCTCCTGTAACACAACCTGGAGCCTCACACCAGGGTGAGGACAGAGCTGTCAGTGGCCGTTAAGGTCACAGTTTCATTGAACTTTTATGTTTCTGGATCTTTCCAGACAGGAGCAGGAGACATATCCAACATAGAGTCACAGAGAGTGATAGAGATATTTACGACACAGAAGGTGGCCAGTCGGCCCCTCCATGCCAGCTCTCTCTGGAACGATCCAGTCAGTCCCAATCCCCCACTCAATCCCCGTATCCCTGCAAGTTCATTTCCTTCAGGTGTCCATCCAGATTCCTTCTGAAATCATTGATTGTCTCGGCCACCCTCATGGGCAGTGAGTTCCAGCTCATTACCATCCACTGTGTAAAAACGTTCTTGCTCATATTCCCCCTGCATCTCTTACCCAAAGCCTTCCATCTGTGTCCCCGAATCTGTGTTTCATCAGTTAATGGGAACAGTTTTTCCTTGTCAATCGTATCTAAGCCTATCATAATCTTGTACACCTCTATCAAATCTATCTCAGTCTCCTTTACTCCAGGGAGACCAACTCCATCTTCTCCAAACTAACCATTAGAATTAGAATTAGAACATTACAGCGCAGTACAGGCCCTTCGGCCCTCGATGTTGCGCCGACCTGTGAAACCATCTGACCTACACTATTCCATTTTCATCCATATGGCTATCCAATGACCACTTAAATGCCCGTAAAGTTGGCGAGTCTACTACTGTTGCAGGCAGGGCGTTCCACGCCCCTACTACTCTGAGTAAAGAAATTACCTCTGACTTCTGTCCGGCATCTATCACCTCTCCACTTAAAGCGATGTCCCCTCGTGTTTGCCATCACCATCCGAGGAAAAAGACTCTCACTATCCACCCTATCTCACCCTCTGATTATCTTATATGTCTCTATTAAGTCACCTCTCCTCCTCCTTCTCTCCAACGAAAACAACCTCAAGTCCCTCAGCCTTTCCTCGTAAGACCTTCCCTCCATACCAGGCAACATCCTAGTAAATCTCCTCTGCACCCTTTCCAGAGCTTCCAAATCCTTCCTATAATACGGTGACCAGAACTGCACGCAATGCTCCAGGTGCGGTCTCACCAGAGTTTTGTACAGCTGCAGCATGACCTCGTGGCTCCGAAACTCGATCCCCCTACTAATAAAAGCTAACACACCATATGCCTTCTTAACAGCCCTATTAACCTGGGTAGCAACCTTCAGGGATTTATGCACCTGGACACCAAGATCTCTCTGTTCATCTACACTACCAAGAATCTTCCCATTAGCCCAGTACTCTGCATTCCTGTTACTCATTCCAAAGTGAATCACCACGCACTTTTCCGCATTAAACTCCATTTTCCATCTCTCAGCCCAGCTCTGCAGCCTATCTATGTCCCTCTGTACCCTACAACATCCTTCGGCACTATCCACAACTCCACCGACCTTAGTGTCATCCGCAAATTTACTAACCCACCCTTCTACACCCTCTTCCAGGTCATTTATAAAAATGACAAACAGTTGTGGCCCCAAAACAGATCCTTGCGGTACACCACTCGTAACTAAACTCCAGGATGAACATTTGCCATCAACCACCACCCTCTGTCTTCTTTCAGCTAGCCAATTTCTGATCCAAAGATCTAAGTCACCTTCAACCCCATACTTCCGTATTTTCTGCAATAGCCTAAGGGGAACCTTATCAAACGCCTTTGTGAAATCCATATGCACCACATCCACTGCTTTACCCTCATCCACCTGTTTGATCACCTTCTCGAAAAACTCAATAAGGTTTGTGAGGCACGACCTACCCGTCACAAAACCGTGCTGACTGGCGCTAATGAACTTATTCTTTTCAAGATGATTGTAAATCCTATCTCTTATAACCTTTTCCAACATTTTACCCACAACCGAAGTAAGGCTCACAGGTCTATAATTACCAGAGCTGTCTCTACTCCCCTTCTTGAACAAGGGGACAACATTTGCTATCCTCCAGTCTTCCGGCACTATTCCTGTCGACAATGACGACATAAAGATCAAGGACAAAGGCTCTGCAATCTCCTCCCTAGCTTCCCAGAGCATCCTTGGATAAATCCCATCTGGCCCAGGGGACTTATCTATTTTCACACTTTCCAAAATTGATAACACCTCCTCCTTGTGAACCTCAATCCCATCTAACCTAGTAGCCTGAATCTCAGTATTCTCCTCGACAACATTTTCTTTCTCTACTGTAAATACTGACGCAAAATTTTCATTTAACACTTCCCCTATCTCCTCTGATTCCACATACAATTACCCACTACTATCCTTGATTGGTCCTAATCTAACTCTAGTCATTCTTTTATTCCTGATATACCTAAAGAAAGCCTTCGGGTTTTCCCTGATCCTATCCGCCAATGACTTCTCGTGTCCTCTCCTTGCTCTTCTTAGCTCTCCCCTTAGATCCTTCCTGGCTAGCTTGTAACTCTCAAGTGCCCTAACTGAGCCTGCACGTCTCATCCGAACATAAGCCTTCTTCTTCCTCTTGACAAGCGCTTCAACTTCTTTAGTAAACCACGGCTCCCTCACTCGACAACTTCCTCCCTGCCTCACAGGTACATGCTTATCAAGAACACGCAGTAGCTGCTCCTTGAATAATCTCCACATTTCGATTGTTCCCATCCCCTGCAGTTTCCTTCCCCATCCTTCGCATCCTAAATCTTGCCTAATCGCATCATAATTTCCTTTCCCCCAGCTATAATTTTTGCCCTGCGGTATATACCTGTCCCTGCCCATCTCTAAGGCAAACCTAACCGAATTGTGATCACTATCACCAAAGTGCTCACCTACATCTAAATCTAACACCTGGCCAGGTTCATTACCCAGTACCAAATCCAATGTGGCATCGCCCCTGGTTGGCCTGTCTACATACTGTGTCAGAAAACCCTCCTGCACACACTGGACAAAACTGACCCATCTAAAGTACTCGAACTATAGTATTTCCAGTCGATATTTGGAAAGTTAAAGTCCCCCATAACAACTACCCTGTTACTCTCGCCCCTGTGGAGAATCATCTTCGCTATCCTTTCCTCTACATCTCTGGAACTATTCGGAGGTCTATAAAAGACTCCCAACAGGGTGACCTCACCTCTCCTGTTTCTAACCTCGGCTCATACTACCTCAGTAGACGAGTCCTCGAACGTCCTTTCTCAAACCTTGTAACTAAAGCCCCGCCATCACTGGAGCCATTCTGTTAAATCTCCTCTGCACCCTGTCAGGGACCTTCACGTCCTTCGTAACGTGTGGTGACCAGAACTGGACAAAGTTCTCCAGGTGGGGCCTTACCAAAGCTTTATAACGTTTCAGCATAACTTCCCTGCTTTTGTATCTTTGCCTCTAATGATGAAGCCCAAGATCTGATATGCTTTGCTAAACACCCTCCTGATATTTCCTGGTACCTTCAAAGACGAATGCATATGGAGGCCCAGGTCCCTCTATTCCTGCACAACGTTCAGAACTGTGTCATTGAGTCTATATTGCCTTCCTATTCCTTCTGACGAAATACATCACCTCACACTCCTCTGTATTAAATTCCACCTGCCACTTCTCTGTCCATTCTGCCAGCCTATCAATGTCCTGTTGCAGAAGGTTTGTATCATCCCCCCTGTTTACCACACCTACAAGATTGGTATCATCGGAAAATTTTGAAACTCTACTCTGCATTCCAAGGTACAAGTCATTTATATATATCAAGGAAAAAAAGATCAGCGTTCCGAGCACTGATCCTTGGGGAACATCACTGTCTACCATCCTCCAGTCTGAAAAACAACCATTTCACACATTTCTCTTTTTGCTGTCCTTTGGACAATTTTTGATCCAATTGGATGCTATTCCCTGAACTTCAATTTTGTTAATCAAGCTTTTGTTTTGTTCTTCATCAAATAATTTCATAACATCCAGGTAGACAACATCCACCACATTCCCATCATCAACCTTCTCTGATGATCGAAATTAATTCCATTAGTTCATTAAGCATAATCTGCCTTTTGGAAATCCGTGTTGACAATCCTTAATTAACTCAAACCTCTCCAAGTGTGTGTTGTCCTTTTTTCCTGATTATTATTTCTAAAACCTTACCTACCACTGATGTTACACGAACTGACCAGTAGTTACTCGGCCTGTCTGTTGTGCATTGATAATTCTGGGAGGTGAGGGTGACCATCGATGTCATCATTTACTCCCTCAGCAGGGAGAAGCAGGATGAGAGATCCCTAGGCTTTGTCAGGATAGCGGGATTTCTGATGGTGTCCGTGGCTCTGCGGGGCCCCAATGTCAACGGGGAGAGGTACAGGAACTGGAAGAACTCTCACTCCATTAATGTACAGTTGGTGTGTGAGCATGCCCAGTACACCATGTTGGTGAATGTCCACCATCCTGTCAGCAGCCACCAGACCTTCATTCTGAAGCAGTCAGCCGGTCCCAACACTTCGGGGCTCCATGGAAAACAATAATGTGGCTAATCGCAACAAAGACAATCCCCCTCTAGACACCGCTCATGTTTCTACATCCCCAAACCACCTCCGACCGTCAACCAACCTCACACAATTAACTTGTGTATAACGTGAGCAATGGAGTCACCAGGAACATGATGGAACAGACCATCGGTGTGATGAAGCAATGCTTCTGATGTCTGAACCGCTCGCAGGTAGCCCTCCAGTACACACTGGAGCAGGTGTCCAAGTTCATGGTGTTCTGCTGCACCCTTCATATCAACAGCATCATGAGGTCACAGGCATTGGCATCAGAAATCCGGAGGCTACCTCAGGAGGAGGAGGAGAAGGATGCAGGGAGGATATTTCCTGGATGCCTTCCACCTGGATAGGCTGTCGGAGAGTCCTTGCTAAGATACCGGTTCCCATAGGACGACTTCCCTTTCCCACCATGGATCCCCCATTCTCCACCATTACACCCATCTGAGACGCCCCATCACAGCGTCCCCGTGGGCATCATCCTGCAATAAAACAATCAGAATTATTACAGCAAAGAGCAGCTTTGCAGCCCTTCGTGTCCGCTTTGGCTCTCCGAATGAGCAATTCACCTAATCCCATCCTCTGCCTTTTTCCCATAACCCTACATATTCTTCCTTCTCATATACCAGTTTGTACAGTTTCAGCATGGTTATAGATGTGGTCACCCCACAGATTTAGAGTATGCAGGGAGAGAGGGAACGGGTGATCATCAGGCAGTAAAAAAGAACCAGTCAGGTAGTGTAGGAGACCCCTGAGTCCATCTCACTCTCTAACAGGTATTCAGTTCCGAATGCTGAGGGAAGTGATGCTTCACCTCGGGAGTACAGCCAGAGCCAAGTCCATGGCGCCACGGGTGGTTGAGCTGCAGAGTGGGATACAGGGATGAATGGAAGAGCCATAGTGATAGGTGAGTCAATAGCCAGGGGAACAGACAGGCGTTTCTGTGGCCACAGACGTGAATGCAGGATGGTGTGCTGCCTCCCTGGCACCAGGGTCAAGGACCTCAGTCAGCAACGGCAGAACATCTTGAAGCAGGAGGGGAACAGCCAGGCGTCGTGGACCACATGGGAACCAATGATACAGGTAGAAAGAGGGATGTGATCTCTCAGTCAAAATTTAGGGAGGTGGGGAAGAAATTAGCAAGCAGGACCTCAAACATAGTCAAAAAGTGGAATTCTCCAGATTACTCGCAGTGCCAGGTGCAACTTAGTATAGAAATAGAAAGATAAGGCAGATGAATACCTGGCTGGAAAGTTGCTGCAGGAGGGAGGGATTCATATTCCTGGGACACTGGGACCTGCTCTGGGGGAGATGGGACTTTTACAGGCCGAACGGGTTGCACGTGAACAGAGCCAGGACTGGATTCCTTGCGGAATGTTTCAGAAAATAGAACATAGAACAGGACAGCACAGCACAGGCTCTTCGGCCCTCGATGTTGTGCCGAAACTTTAACCTACTCTAAGATCAAACTAACTACCTACCCTTCAATCTACTATCATCCATGTACCTATCCAAGAGTCGCTTAAATGTCCCTAATGTATCTGCTTCTACTACCACCGCTGGCAGCGCATTCCACGCACCCACCACTCTCTGTGTAAAGAACCTACCTCTGACATCTCCCAGAAACCTTCCTCCAATCGCCTTAAAATTAGGCCCCCTGGTGATAGCCCTTTCCACCTGTGAAAAGGTCTCTGGCTATCCAATCTATCTATGCCTCTCATCATCTTGTACCCCTCTATCAAGTCACCTCTCATCCTTCTTCGCTCCAATGAGAAAAGCCCTAGCTCCCTCAATCTATCTTCGTAAGACATACCCTCCAGTCCAGGCAGCATCCTGGTAAATCTCCTCTGCACCCTCTCTAAAGCTTCCACGTCCATCCTATAATGAGGCGACCAGAACTGGACACAATATTCCAAGTGTGGTCGAACCAGGGCCTTATAGAGCTGCAGCATAACCTCGCAGCTCTTAAACTCAATCCCCCTGTTAATGAAAGCCAAGACACCATGCGCCTTCATAACAAACCTATCAACTTGGGTGGCAACTTTGAGCGATCTATGGACATGGACCCCAAGATCCCTCTGTTCCTCCACACTACCAAGAATCCTGCCTTTATGCCTGCATTCTGCATTCAAATTCGACCTTCCAAAATGAATCACTTCACACTTTTACAGGTTGAACTCCATCTGCCACTTCTCAGCCCAGCTCTGCATCCTGTCAATGGCCCGTTGCAACCTACAACAACCTTCCACACTATCCACAACTCCAGCAACCTTCGTGTCATCGGCAAACTTGCTAACCCAGCCTTCCACTTCTTCATCCAAGTCATTTATAAAAATCACAAATGGCAGAGGTCCCAGAACAGATCCCTGCGGAAGACCACTGGTCACCGAGCTCCATGCTGAATACTACCACCCTCTGTCTTCTATGGGCCAGCCAATTGCGTATCCAGACAGCCAACTTCCCCTGTATCCCATGCCTCCTCAGTAACTGAATGAGCCTACCATGGGGAAACTTATCAAACGCCTTGCTAAAATCCATATACGCCACATCCACTGCTCCTCCTTCGTCAATGTGTTTTGTCACATCTTCAAATAATTCAATAAGGCTTGTGAGGCATGACCTGCCCCTTACAAAGCCATGCTGACTGTCTCCAATCAAACCATGCTTTTCCAAATAATCATAAATCCTGTCTCTCAGAATCCTCTCCAATAATCTGTCCACTACCGACGGAAGACTGACTGGTCTATAATTCCCAGGGTTATCCCTATTCCCTTTCTTGAACAAGGGAACAACAGTTGCCACCCTCCAATCATCTGATACTACTCCAGTGGACACTGAGGACGCAAAGATCATCGCCAATGGCGCGCAATCTCTTCCCTCGCTTCCCGTAATATCCTTGGGTATATCCCGTCTGGCCCCGGGGACTTATCTGTCCTCATATCATTCAGAATTTCCAGTACATCCTCCCTCTTAACCTCAACCTGTTCTAGCATATCAGCCTGTTCCACGCTGTCCTCACAAACGACCAGCTTCCTCTCACTAGTGAACACTGAAGCAAAGTATTCATTTAGGACCTCCCCTACCTCCTCTGACTCCAGGCACAAGTTCCCTCCACTATCCCTGATCGGCCCTACCCTCACACTCGCCGTCCTCTTGTTCCTCACATAAATGTAGAACGCCTTGGGAGTTTCCTTAATCCTACCCGCCAAGACGTTTTCATGTCCCCTTCTAGCTCTCCTAAGTCCATTCTTCAGTTCCTTCCTGGCTACCTTGCAACCCTCTAGAGCCCTGTCTGATCCTTGCTTCCTCAACCTTAAGTAAGCTTCCTTCTTCCGCCTGACTAGCTGTTCCACATCTCTTGTCATCCAAGGTTTCTTCACCCTACCATCCCTTCCCTGCCTCATCGGGCCAAACCTATCCAGCAGTCGCAGCAAGTGCTCCCTAAACAACCTCCACATTTCTGTGGTGCATTTGCCTGAAAACATCTTTTCCCAGTTTATGCTCCCCAGTTCCTGTCTAATAGCCTTGTAAATTCCCTTCCCCCAATTATATATTTTCCCATCCCATCTGCTCCTGTCCCTCTCCATGACTATGGTCAGGGAGTTGTGATCACTATCACCGAAATGCTCTCCCACCGAGAGATCTGCCACCTGGCCTGGTTCGTTGCCAAGCACCAAGTCCGACATAGTCTCCCCTCTAGCTGGCCTATCTACATATTGAGTCAGGAAACCTTCCTGGACACAACTGACAAAAACTGCTCCATCCAAACTATTTGCACTGAGGAGGTTCCAATCAATATTAGGGAAGTTGAAGTCACCCATGACAACAACCCTGCTACTTCTGCACCTTTCCAAAATCTGCTTCCCAATCTGTTCCTCCGTGTCTCTGTTGCTACTGGGGGGTCGACAGAAAACTCCCAACAAAGTGACTGCTCCTTTCCTGTTTCTGACTTCCAACCATAATGACTCAGTAGACACAGACTCCTCGACGACCTCCCTTTCTGCAACTGTGATACTATCCCTGATTAGCAATGCCACTCCCCCACCTCTTTTACCTCCCTCCCTATTCCTTTTCAAACATCTAAACCCCGTGACATCCAACATCCATTCCTGCCCCTGTGATATCCCCGTCTCTGTAATGGCCACACTGCAAGTACTGTTGGAAGGGTTTAAACTAGTTTACCAGTGGGGATGAGGACCTGAGGATAGACTCAGCTGGGGCAAAATCAGAAATGAAAATGGAAGGTGGAAAATTAATGGATGAGTCTGGAAGACAGAGGAAATGAGGTTGAGAAAATGAAAAAAAGGTTTGGCAGTGCTCAGGGGTATCGATTTCAATGTAAGGAGTGCAGCAAATACAGCAGATGAGCTGAGGGCAAAGATAGAAATGTGGCAGTATGATTTCATAGTTATTACAGAAACATGGCTTAAGGAGGGACAGGAATGGCAGCTCAACGTTCCTGGTTACAGGGTTTTCAGACGCAATAGGGAGGGGGTTAAGAAATGAGGGGAATGGCAATTTTGGTCAAGGAATCTATTGCAGCTGTGAGGAGGGATGATATGTTGGAAGGTTCATCAAGTGAGGCGAGATGGATTGAGCTAACGAACCAAAAAGGGGCAATCTCACTGCTGGGAATGTGATCCCGTCAGCCAAACAGTCCGAGGGAGATAGAAGAGCAGATATGTAGGCAAGTCTCTGAGAAGTGCAAGAACAATAGGGCAGTAATAGTAGGGGATTTTAATAACCCCAATATTAACTGGGATAATTTTAGTATGAAAATAATTAAGGGAACAGAAATCTTGGTGTGCATTCAGGAGAACGTTTTTGGCCAGGATGTAGCAAGTCCAACAACAGAGGGTGCAGTTTTAGACATTGTTTTAGGAAATGAAGATGGGCAGGTGGAAGGAGTGGCAGGGAAGAGCATTTTGGTGGGAGTGATCATAATTCAGTTAGTTTTAACTTAATTATGGAACAGGACAAGAGATATATCAGGAGTTAGAGTTCTCAATGGGGAAAGGCGAATATTACTAAACTGAGGAGCGAAAGTGGACTGGAAACAGCTGTTTCAAGGTAGTTCAGTCTCAGAGCAGTGGGAGGCATTCAAAGGGGAGATTACAGAGG